>NC_072735.1:180686216-180817685 GCF_026930045.1 Uloborus diversus | reverse complement strand
TAGAGACCCCCTGCCCAACAGCAAGAGCCTTCCCCCCAAATGAGAAAAATACCCCTCAAAATATCCCCTGCCCTAAAAATTTCAATGGTGTAGTTTGCACCATGATGCCGGCCTAGGTGGGCACCACTGTATAAGTTGAATCTTGTAATAGTCAACCCCCTAACTTCTTAATCAAAATGCTGGCAAAAAAATAAATTTTTGTATTTGATTTTAATTGCCTTTCTCTGCTGATTTTTTTTGTTCCAGATTTCGATAAATCATGGCTAATAGGCATAGAATCTAAATGCAGTTGAACCTTGTGGATTCGAACACGAAAAAGGTTACTAAGATGAACTACATTTGCAATTTCCGTCCTACTGTATTTACACTAAATGCTATTTATTGTTTTTTAGATAAGATGAATTAATTTTAGAGGCCATTTTGGTTTATTTTTCGACTGTATATGTACAATGTTGCTGAAGAAGCACTATCAGCCTTTCAATTAAATGAGCTTTATGAATATTTAAATTCTAAACAGCAAGAAAGTCTGTGATAAGTAAGTTTCAGGGATGAAATTAATCTTTAATTGAAATAAATCAAATTTTTAGTTGTATGAACTCTAGATAATTATTTGTTCCCTTCTAAGATATTGATATTGTCAACTTCATAAACAATAAATTAATTCCCTCCCCCCCCCCCACAAACCTGTGTATAAGTCCACCCTCCTTTTTTCAACACCTAAAAATTTTGTTAAAAAATTTTTATTCATAAATATTTATAGTCTGCCTCGAAAGTTTTAACACTGGCTATAAAATTGGTACACATAACTCTATTTTAATGAAATTTTAAAAACTAATTACTTCTATCCTCTTCTTTATATAAAGTTTCAAGTGCATCAGATGTTGTTGTCGTGTGTAATGAAGTGCAGAGTTCAAAAGGTTTAGATGCCTCCTAAAGTCTTGATGACAAGATCTGCTAATTCTGGAGCCTAATGGCTGTAGAATATTGCAATAGGTGAAGTGCATCAGATAACGTGGAATTGTTTGGTAGCATTTCGTATGATAAAATTAAAGTGGTCAGGATCATAATTTCATGATAAATAAAAATAACAAACCCATTGAGATTGAATTTTGCTCCACAAAGTGCAACAGATTCTCTCAATATTTTAAAATTAGCTTATAGTGCTATTATGTCTTGTATTTCTATTTTTCGGTGGTATAACCTCTTTGCGGAGGATAGAGAGTTGATTGAAGACAACCAAAGAAAGGAGTGAACAATTATGAGCCGCGAAGAAAAACAACAACAACAACAAAAAAGCAACAGCTTTTTTTAGAGGACACCCTATTGAGAGCTGTTTATTGATAGAAGAACAAATTGGAATACTAAAAACCATGAGAAAAAACAGCATTAAGAATGATTAGAAGAAAAGGCAGCTGTACACACCATCAACACTTTTCGGCCAAAAATTGAGTCCTGTCCTCAGCCACCTTCCCGTCTTGTCTATTTTGTGTTCCGCCTGGCTGCTTGTTGTTTAACAAACTAATGATGCACTTGAAAGGAGATGCAAGAAGCCATGGTAATGAAATTTAAAAAGAGGAATTGTTGAAAGTCATGAAAAGGCTGTAAGAACATGCCAAAATGGCCCATATACTTTTAATGAAGACTATTTAGAATAAAAAATTAGTTGAAATTTTTTTATAACCTTTTTTTCTAGCCAGTCTTATACAACAAACATTTTTCTTCTGTGTATGTTTCAAGTAATTCTAATAAAGAAATGAACAGATGTTTTTGTTTTTGATTTCCATGGTTAAAATGTACATGCATATTGCATATGCTGAATGATTTGTCCTTGGGATAATTTTTAAATTTTTCATAGGTTCTCAACATAGCCACTTGTTGTAAATAATTTTCATACGTATCTCTTTTTGTATTAGGTACTAATAATTCTCCACAATCCCAAAGAATGAATAAAGTTACATAAAACTAACTTCTGAAGAACGGGGATGTAAATGCACTTTCACAACTATTTTGTTGAAAGGCATTTTATCTTTCAGCAGGGTAACTGTTAAGCTTCGGACAAAAGTCTGAGATTTATGATTTATTCCTTAAAACTAGATGTGTCATTTTCTTATTAGACTCCTGCTCTTAACATAGTTTGCAATTCTGTTGCTTAAGTTTTTGAACATGCCTACATTGTCTGTTGAATAATGCACGGTTGTAAGGAAAGTACCTACATGTAGACTGCTTTGGAAGGTAAAGTGCAGTATCTGCAAATGGTTCCATTTTTTATCATTTTTGTAATACATTGTACTTAAGCTTCTTGTACAAGCTTGATATTATGTTTCTGCTGAAAATAAAGGACAAAAAAACATCAAATTCCAAAATTTCTTTATTGTTAGTATAGAATCCAAAGCATGTTTCTTCACATATGTATCTCGAAACCCCAATTTTGTAAATACTGCTCTTTACCTTCCCACTGCAGAAGTCTGGTCTCTAATTTTCTGGTTATAATGGTGTTTGATACTTTCATTGGCACACATCATTTCTATAAAAACATAACGAATTGAATGAAGGAGTAAGTTTTTTTTTTCATTACAGGGCGTTATGAGTGCTGGAATACCTTGGCCTCTATTACAGAATCAGTATTCTTCTGACCATGTCTACCAAGATGAGATCTGGAAAATGCTTCATTCTCCAGAACAGGTACCTTATTTGTTATATTGTGAAAATAATTATTAATTTTGAATTGGCCTGTGTATGTTGAGTTTATTGTGCTACTATGTATGACTTCCATGTTCAATTATTTTTTAAGCTATTTCATTTCCTATGATTTTTAATTCCATGTTAAAAATAAAAGTATAAATGATACTGCTTATAGTTTGTGTGTCTGTGTCAGTAGTATACTTTGAGTTTCATAACTGGACTGTATATCACTGTACAGGTCTTGTCTCAGAAGTTTTATAAGTGGCTATTAGTTTCTTTGAGTTTTGAGGTACAAATGGTTAAAATAGGTTTTTGAATTTTTCCGAAAAAAAAAAAATGAAAGAAAAAAAGAAAATCATAAACATATAAGAAAAAAATAGTAAAGCCGCAAAAAAGCTGCATTTCAGATGAAATAGTCATATGGTTCATTAGCCCATTAGTAATTAGGATAAGATACAATTTTGCAGATAAAAGCTCACTATTCAAGAAAATAATTAGTCCAATCCCCCCCCCCCCAATTTATGGTGGAATATTTTATGTTTATTTTAATAGCTAGCAACAAACATCCAATTCTATTTTTGGAAACTTAGGCAATTAAGACTTTTGTCTACTCCCATCTTCCAAATGACGAAATATGACTAGTAAGTGAAAATTTAAGATAACAAATAAATTTTTAAATAGTTGCATAAAAGTAATTTAAAAGTTAAAAATCCTCAGGAAACTATAACTTACATGAAATCAGTTTTTAGCATGTTAGTGTCTGAAGCAATGATGATAAGATGAATTTTTTAAAATTATCTCCTGATAACTGTCAAAAATTAAGGTACATAAATCTTGATTTTCCAAACAAAAATAATAACAAAATAAAAAATCCCTACAAACATTTTGCATTATTTTCAATAGTTCGCAGAGCAATAAATATCCAATTCTGTTTTTGGAAACTTGAACACTTAAAAGCCTTGTCTACTTCCATCTTGTGAATGACCAATTATGACGACTGCGTCAAAACTTAAAGTATATAAATCTTGATTTTCCAAACAAAAGAAACTACAAAATGAAAAATCTTCATTAAACTGTAACAGGGGAAATAGTTAGCATTTTTAGTACATTAGCATCCAATGCAATGATAATAAGATTAAAATTTAAGTATTCATTTTCATTTCTAAAGAAAATTATTTAAAATAATTTTTAAAAAATTTATTTTCACCAGTTTGCAATTGAAAAAACAACCAATTCTACTTTGTACTTTTGTCGTCTGTAGAAACTTATGCGCTTAAGCATCTTGTCTACTTCCATCTGGCGAATGGCCAAATATTGCAACTGCCTTTCAAATGTAGCTGAAATGTTGAAGTAAAACACAAAACTACGAAGTTCATTCATCTATTCGACCAAAAAATTATCGACCTTGATTGATCTTTCCCCAACTTCTTAGTGGATTGTCTGCCAATCAAGGGATTTTTTCTGTGGAGGAAATAATTAAAACGAGCCTAGGGAAAGAATGGAAATTTGATTTCATCTACCCACCACTTAGTCCTTAATTCTATGAGGTTTTTCCCCCCTTTTAGGGAAACTAAGGGTTTATCCTCGGAAATACTTCCAAAGTGATAGATTGTTTTCCATCATGTTGGGTTTGGTTCATATTTCCAGTTGACGAAAGGATTTTCTTTTTTCTTGGAAACTCAAGGGGGGGGGGGGGGAATGTTGGCAATTGGGGAATTTTTTTCTTTTTTTGGGAAGGGGGAAGCCACTTTTTAAAACTAGATTGCCAGGTGATGAATATTTGCCTTGAATCTTGATTTCTAGCTCACTGCAGTATCCATAGTATATTGTAATATTTCAAAGAGGTAGCTTTTCCTGATTAATATTTTTAACATTATAAAAAAAGTTCTACCCATTTTAATGTTCGTATTAATCAGTTCAACATTCTACTTCATCCATAAATTTTGTTTCAAGCTGCCCAATAATTTTCTGATTCAAAATGTGGATTTTTTGTAGCAATTGTGATCTTTTAAAATTATTTTTGTGAATGTGTCATTTTTTGAAAACACTTTTTTTAAAGAAACCAATTTTATGATATTTTTGTGAAAGTGCTTTTTTTTATGCATTTTTTTGTGTAGGTACCAATAAACAACAGTAAAATTAACCATATAAGTGATTTAATTTAATTTTATTAACGATTACAATTTTGTTAATTGTTGCTTTTATTATGAATTCAGAGTATGACAATTCCTATGAAGTGGTTCCAAATATTTAATCTAAATAGAGTTTTTTTTTTTTTCATTTATGTTTCTCTTGAAGTTAAAGCAACTTATTTTGTTTGCTGTGATTAATTTAAGACCTCAAACTTCTTCCATCTTTATTCTTGATACAACCTAAATAACTAAATCATATCCCTTCATTTGTTAATTTCATGTTTACCACAGTTATCTAGCTAGAACGGGGATGATTCTTTTTCTTTTGTAGACGATTAATATTCAGCTTGTTTATCTCATAATCAACTCTTAATATAGTGAAATCATTTATTTACTCTCTTTTGAAAATCTTTTATAAAGGGAATTTATGAAAAAATACTCGGAAACATTCTTAATCAGTCAAAACTTGTTAGTATTGAAAATAAAAAATTAGCGCTGTTTCCTTTTTTCACATGCAGTATTTCATCTTAAAATGCTTTGTAGAGGTTATTTCTTTGAGGCAATTTATTTTAGTACATTTTTTTTCATTGCATGAATCGTACATTTGTTTCTATACTCATTAAAAGCATTTAGTTTTATTTATTTATTTATTTATTTATTTTTTTTTGAGAGCTGTACCCTCATAACTTCTCTCTTTTTTGCAGTCAGATGCCTTTCGAGCAGGTATACACTTTTCCCGCAACTACCCTTCGAGCTTACAGAGGATGGAATTACTTGAGAAAAAATACGTCTCCGAAGAGCAAAAGGCACAGATGTTCATGGATGATGCCGTCCGGAGTTCCAGGGAAGAAAATTCCTTCGTCTCAGACTCTTCATCTAACTCACAGTCAAAAAAAGATGCCGGCTTTTCCCGACTGGAGGCTCTGAATTTCATGAGGGGCGTCATGGATGAGTGCACCCATCTTGGAAACTTTACTTCGCCAGTTGACCCCAGCCTTTCCATTGTTGTGACAGCAGAGCATGATGCGTATGTTCCCAGAGATGGAATCAAATCAATCGGGGATCTGTGGAACGGTTGTGAAGTTCGGTATATAGATACTGGTCATATTGCTGCCTTTTTATTCAATCATGGTGTCTTTAGGTAACTACTTTTCTATGAAGACAAATTTTATGTGTTTTTCAATTTTTACTTAGGACCTTTCTGCATTTAACAACAAAATTTCTTGCTCATAATATATGTTATTCATAAGATTGTAACCCTAACCATGGTTCATATGCTTTTAAAAAGCCTAGAAAACTGCTTGAAATAAAAACCTTGAAAAACAATAAAATTTATCTTTAGTTAAACCTATTAAAGGTAAACAAGCATTGGGAAAATATTTCATTATATGTTCCTAATAGTGCCATCACAGCAAAATTAAAAATGAATTTCAAAATTACTTTTGAAATTTTTAACTTACTGATTGATTAGCTGAAAAGCTGATTAACTTGATTCAAGCGAAGTTAAAATGCACCTGAAAAGCATGAAAATATCAAAAAAGCGAACTCAAGAACAAGAAAGCTTTAAGGTAGAATTATTAGGGAAGTAATAGATCAAAGTTTCATTCGTTTAGTCCTTTGAGAGTATTGAATGACCACACATCATTTATGCTTGTATATCAGTTATAACTTAAATATTTTCAAAAGCTATTTTTGATAAAAGTACTTTTTGCATAATTTTAATTTTTTGAAGAATGAAGTATGTATTGATATTTTGTGCAATATACAAGGTGCTGCACAATAACTTCTTTTTTTCTTAACTCAATAAACCCATTTTGTGAATCATATTTTTTTTTAAATGATGTTGGTACACATCTAAAGTTTTGTTTTACAAGGTTATAAAAATCACATCAAAAAAGCAACGCCACTCCCCCCCCCCCCTCCCACATACACTGAAAAAAGTTCCTTTTTTCCTGCAATTCGATGAATATGATTTAGGTGAGACTTGGTTTCATCAGAAAGGAGAATGGCTCACACTTCAAGAACATCATTAGTTGCTTTGAGGAAATTTTTCCTAAAATGCCTTATCTCAATGAGAGATGATTTGGTGTGTCTCTTCCGCACCCCCAACTTGACCCTTTGTGATTTTTTGTGGGGTGTTTTGGTATCTTGCATTATGAAAACTGTCCAAGGGCCCTACAAGGCCTGAGGGTTAACATCAGGGCAGAAATTGACAGCGTAACCACTTCTATGTTAGAAGAGGTCATGAAAAATGTCAGAAATCAATTTATTCAGTGAATAGATAAATGGGGGCTTCATCTATCTGATGTGAAATTTAAAGTTCCATAAAACATAACTTTAGATAAGTAGGGGAGACTAGGGATAGTAGGCAAAGGGATAAATGTGCAAATGTTAAATAATTTTCTCGATTTTGGTTTGACAGCCCTGAATGAGCTGTCATGTAACCGCGTAGATGCCTCTCTACAGTCAGTGTATTTTTAGTGAAATCTGCCAAACTAAACGTGTTGCACAAGAGAAAGTTGTTTTTTCACAGTGTTAAGTAATTTTTTCATCCTTAGTTATTTTCTTATAAATAATATAATAATAGAATAATTTACCAAAACTTATGTTTCTACGCAACCATTTGGATTATTTAATGAAACCATTTTCAAACCAGCGTAACTTGATTTCAATATGACGACTTGGGGCTAGTAGGTGAACTTTTTTCGGGGTAAGTGAGTGAATTCGTATATTTGCCCCAAGCTAAGTTTTTAGAGTCAAACATTAAACAATTGAAATTTAAATTCTGTAAATTGTCAATTTAATGGAACAATTGCATTAGTTACACTATTCTTGAGCTGATCAATTTTTACAGACATGCTTATACATTTGCCAGCATACCTGCTCTTCTTTCCGGAAATGAAAAAATACAGGAGAAAAACAACAACAGGAAAACCGCACCAGTTGTAATGCTGCATTCCTTAGTGGGTAGATGACAGCTGAAATGTTTCCAGAGTTCTTGAAGAATTTCGCTAAAAACACTAGATGTTCAAAGAAAAACCTCCGATTCTCTTACTAGACATTTACGACTCTCACGTCAATAGAAGGGCTTGATTTTTGTAAGGAAACTACTACACTACTATAAAAATAATAATAACACTAGTATCTTTCGCACCACATTGTAGCCATAAGTTGCTGCCTCTTGATAAGAGTCTGCATGGCCCATTGAAAAATTATGTTAATTCGGCCTGGGATTCTTGGATGGAGAATCCAGGAAAGCCAGTAACGATTTACGGCGTACCAACGGCTGGTAACAGTTGCTTTTCCACAGGAAGCAAACCTCTTAAATATTATGAATAGTTTCAAAAGAACTGATGTGTTTCTCTGCAATTCAAACATTTTTTAGGACTGTGACTTCATGCCAAGTTATATCACTGATCGATCAGACTCTGGGATATCTGGATCTATGAGTGATGCTGTTTGTTCCAGCAGCAACCTGGACCCCGGCAGCATAAAACTGGATGTACCTGTCATAGAGCAGATTCAGTTGCTACTTCATTCAATAATTCAGATTTAGAGTTTCTTACTGAAGATAGCGCTATGTCTCAGCTAAACTCACAGACGACTCTGAGCATCTCTCCAGATCATCAATGACCTTATCCTAAAGCTAGAGAGGATCAGATCAAAAAAAGGGTGGAAACGAAAGAGGTCTACAGCAAATAACTCTTTAATACTCCAATCAAAAAGACTCTAGAGGAAGAATCTTAGCAGAAAAAGGCAAATCATAACAAAGTCCCCAAAACATACAAGCAGGGGCGGCAAATAGAGAGAGCGAGAGGGGGCGGTTGCACCCCCAAAATTTTCACTAAGAATAATAAAAAATGGGTAAATTCAATTTAGATAACCTGAATTTTGCCTGCATTTTCAGAACAGTAAAAACTGATGGAGAATAATTGTTTGCCTTAACTAAAGAAGTAATCTCTCTCTTCATATTGTTGACATAAAAAAATTCCTTTCCTGAACTTTCCCAACGTTCTAAGCCCATGTAGCAGTTGTTTTGAAAGGAAAACTAATGTTTAAAAACTCGTCGTTTATTTGAACACTTAATCATAACTATTTACAGGAAAATAAAATAAAAACAGAATCGCTTAAAAACAAAAACGATCTCCATCTATCAACTTGATAGTCACCCTCACTCACTCATTCATTCCAAACACCACCTCATTCCATCTCAATGCACGTGTCTTATGCACGTCGACTCGGCACGTGCCGATCGCCGATTGGCGATGACGTCAATCGCGTCAGCCCGCACCCAGCCGACGTGCAAGAACGAATTTGCATGGGAATCAATAATTTTTTCAATAGCCAACATCGGCCCCCTTCCCGTGCAAATCACTCTTCAAACATACTATCACTTTCACAACATCAAAAACATCAATTGCAAATGTAACTAACATTTCAAAAACACAATACATAAATATCACCAGTATTAAATCAAAAAAATTTAAAATTTGAAGAAAATCTAATAAGTAAAAAGTTTAGCATAACTAAAGCTCAATAAGTTCACTTTGAAATAAAGTCAAAAAGTTCAAAGTCAATGAATCTCAAAAAATCACACAGCATCTCGCTGGTCAAAACGTAAAGTCCGGAAAAGTCATTCTTTCCAAAAGAAAGCACATTCAAACAAACACTTTATCACAAAATTTCTTCAACTCCAATCTAGTAGGTGGCTTCGTAAACAAATCTGCAACATTTTCTTTCCCAGAAACAAATTTCAAACTAAAAACTTCATCATTTACTAAATTGCGAATAAAATGGTATCTAACGTCTATATGTTTCGTTCGCGCATTTTCTACACTTGATTTCGTGAAATCAATTGCCGATTTGTTGTCGCAAAATAAAGTACAATCTCCAAGACTGAAGTTCAAATTTTTATCCGCTAGTACATTTTTCAGCCACACAGACTCTTTCGCCGCGTCAGCTAGTGCGATATATTCAGATTCCATCGAGGACAGACTCACACATTTTTGCTTCGTTGTTTTCCACACAATAGGAACTTCGTCGATAAAAATTATCATTCCTCCCAATGAAACTCTGTCGTCCCTACTTGCAGCGTAGTCGGCATCTGAAAAACTTTTCATTTCAATGTTTCGCACTTTGGACAAGTTCAGCTTATATTCTTTGGTAGACCTAACGTAACCTAGAAGCTTAAGTAGTATTTCCCAGTGTTTGATTCCGGGATTTTCCTGCACTTGCGATAAAACATTTACCGCGTAGGTTATGTCGGGGCGAGTGCGGTTTGCTAAAAATGCTAAACTACCGAGCAAACTTCGATAGGGAATTCTTTCCATTTCTTCTATTTCACACTTCGAACTTGGGCAATCTAATTTTGAAATAACAGTTCCCTTTACTATGGGTAAAGAAGTTATCGGGATTTTATATTCTTTAAATTTTTCACAAATTTCTTCTATGTAACTTTGTTGATGCAAATACAAATTTTTATGATCTTGACAAAATTCGATCCCTAACAATTTTCTCGTTTCTCCGAGGACTTTCAGATCGAAAATTTTTCGCAGACTTTTTATGACTTCATCTATATACTGGTTTTCCTTTCCGAATATTACGATATCATCTACGTAGAGTAATAGGATGGTATTTCGTCCTTTAAAAACGCAATTACACCATTCTACTTTAATGAAATTAATATTTTTTAATGCTTTCTCGATTTCTATATACCAGTTTCTTCCGCTTTGATGTAGTCCGTAGATTGACTTTTTCAGAAGACAAACTTTATTTTTATCTTTACAAAAACCTACGGGTTGGTGCATATATATACTTTCCTTTAATTCGGCATATAAATAAGCGTTTTTTATGTCTACTTGACAATTTTTCCAACTATAAAAACAAACCAAAATACAAAAAAATAGTCTAATAATTGAAAAATTGACTACTGGGCAAAAAATAGCGTCAAAATCTTCTCTCCTTTGTTGACAACCTAAAATTACCAACCTCGATTTGAATCTTGAAATTCGATTATTTACATCCCTTTTTACGCTGTATACCCATCTATTTCCTAGTATAGTTTTGTTCGGCGGTCTCTCAACTAACTCAAAAACTTTTCTTTCTTTCATCGTATTTAACTCGTCGTTCATGGATTCGATCCAATCTTGAGCATTTTCGGATTCTATAGCGTCTTTGAAACTTGTCGGAATTTTCACCTCAACAATGTTCGCTTCATTTTTTTCAGTTTCGCGTTCCGTATCATTTGCAAATTTAATCTTTCCCGAAAAAACATTCTTTCCGCTGAAATCAAACAGCTGTTTTTCGAATTTTAAATTTTTACTTTTGCAATATTTTTCTATATCATTACATGATCTAAATCTTTGTTTCGTTCCCTCTAAGAAATAATAAATGTCATTTCGCGTTCCATCTGGTCTCGGCACTGCATTTCTAACCCAATTCAATTCTGACGCGCTTTTCGCTAATTCAGATCCGTTTTCTTCGGAAACTTTCTCAGTTGAATCTTCACTAGATGTTCCACCTTCATCGCGATTTTGCGCGCTTTCTTCCTCATCTAACTCATAATGGAATTCCGAGTATTGAGTTCGTTTTTTAGGTTTTTCTATTGGGTCCAGGACTTCTTCCACTGCATTCTTATTTTCATTAAACTTAACATTACAAGTTTCAATTACTTTTTGCTCGTTATTTAACCAAATTCTATATCCTCTGGTATTTATCGCATATCCTATCATTATTCCCTCCACTGCACGCATTTCGAATTTATTTCTCCGTTGCTTTGGAACATTAACGAAAGCTTTGCTTCCGAAAGCTTTTAGGAATACTACCGAGGGTTTTCTGCCGAAAAACATTTCAAAAGGGGTTTTGGTTGTTTTATGACAAATTCGATTCCAAGTGAAAGTGAAACAATATAACTCTTCTGCCCACCATTCATTGTTCATTTTCGCGTCTTTTAGCATTGCTTTTATCCCGTCTAAAGCTGTCTTGTTGAAACGTTCGCAAATCCCGTTTTCCTCTGGTGTATAAGCATTTGTTCTTTGGGCTTGAATACCGTAAGAACTTAAATACCGTTCAAACTCTTCATTGCAAAATTCGCCCCCGTTGTCTGTACGAATGCTAACAAGTTTCTTTCCCGTTATTCTTTCCATTTTCTTATGATAGTGGATGAATTTGCTTAAAACTTCATCTTTTCGTTTTAAAGTGTAAACAGTCACGAAACGACTAAAATCGTCAATTATCGAAAGAAAATATCTACTCCCACTTTTTGATGGCGTTGGTAGAGGACCACAAACGTCCATAAAAACTAACTGTAGTGCAGAATTTGAGGTCTTAGGATTTGATTTAAAAGAAATCCTAGTTGACTTAGCTAGAATGCAAACTTCACATTTTTCGTCTGGTTTTTCTATTTTTGGAAGACCATTCACGCTTTGATTTTTACTAGTATCTCGGATGTAATCATAATTTATGTGACAAAATCTCCTATGCCAAAGGTTAGAGAGTTGATTTTGTTTAACAGTTCCAGCATTTACGTTAAATCCGACTTCCGTTTGTTTATTTTCTACAATTTGCGTTTGTTTAACAGTACCGGCATTTACGTTAAATCCGCTTTCTACTTGTTTATTTTCTGCAGTATCGTACGCAAACGGTTCTACATAGTATAAACCCTCTTCTCTCCGTGCATAAAATAGCTTTCGCCAATTATTGAAGAACACGCAAATTTTTCCTTTACTACCAACAAAATGTGCACCGGCTGCTTCTAAACGTGCACCGGAGATTAAATTTCTTCTCATGTTTGGGTTGTATAAAACGTTAGTTAACTCTATCCAATTAACTTTCCCGTTCATTTTTACAGCAAATCTCACAGTTCCTCTTCCCAAAACTTTACTATTAGCATTTCCCACTGCCAAAGCCATATTTACATCGGAAATTTCTTCAAAATTTTTCATTAAGTTCTTGTTATTACAAAAATGCGTTGTTGCCACACAATCAAAAATCCAGTGAAACTGATTCCTATTACAATCTTTACCTGCTCCTGATTCAGAGGTCGAAATGTAACTCTCAACTAACATCGAATATTTATCATTGAAGTTCGAAAAGTTATTACGATTTACGTTACTTTTACATTGCGCGATCAAATGTCCGTATTGATGACATCTATGACACGGTCCTATTAACTTTCTATCCTTCGTATTTTTAACAAATTTAGCATTTCCTTTGTTTTCTACTACTTTTCCTGTCTTCTTGCTTCTATTAGTAATATTGAAAGCACTCACCTCAGGTTTTTCATTGTCGGCTTTTACCTGTTTCAGCCTACTTTCTTCTTTCACCAGCTCCTCAGCAATCTTGTTGATGTCAAAATCTTCATCACTCCAACGGTAAATTAGTTGGATTATACCGGTATATTCCGGCGGTAAATGCCTAATAACTTGGAAACCTTGAAAAAGCGAATCTAAACTATGGCCCGCGTCATACAATTTCTTCACAGCTAATTTAACTCTAGCTATAAAAAGACCCATTTCTTCGTTATCTTTATAACGGATATTAAAGAATTCATCCAAAAGTTGTATAACTCTCGCTCGCGTTTTTGGTTCAAACTAAGCTTGCAGAATCTCCCATGCTTTCTTGCCATCTGATGTGTCCTGAATGAGTGGTCTGAACTCAGGCTTTATAGCATAATAAAGTGTGGTGTAAGCTCGATCCTGCAACAGGAGAAATTCGCTACTCTCACGACTAGTTGCCTTTTCATCTAAAGCGACTACTTTCCCTTCAATAAATTTCCAACATCCTTTATCGAGAAGTAATACCTTAACATCTATTTTCCATCTATCCCAGTTCTTTTTGCAGAGCAGTTCAAAACCTTCGGGGAGCAAAGCCATGGCTGTAAAGCAATGTTCAAAATTTCTAACTTAAACTTGAAAATCTTCAGACTTTAAAAAGCTCATAAGATTTTTCAATCCTTACGGCCCCCGAAGCCGATATATCTCTCAAAATGAAATATTGCAACATGGGCACGGCCCATAACCTGTTGACATAAAAAAATTCCTTTCCTGAACTTTCCCAACGTTCTAAGCCCATGTAGCAGTTGTTTTTGAAAGGAAAACTAATGTTTAAAAACTCGTCGTTTATTTGAACACTTAATCATAACTATTTACAGGAAAATAAAATAAAAACAGAATCGCTTAAAAACAAAAACGATCTCCATCTATCAACTTGATAGTCACCCTCACTCACTCATTCATTCCAAACACCACCTCATTCCATCTCAATGCACGTGTCTTATGCACGTCGACTCGGCACGTGCCGATCGCCGATTGGCGATGACGTCAATCGCGTCAGCCCGCACCCAGCCGACGTGCAAGAACGAATTTGCATGGGAATCAATTTTTTCAATAGCCAACACTCTTTGTGTTTAGCGCGATCTGGAAAATGATCGCCATTTTTTTCTCCCCTCTTTTTATTGGGGATGCCAAATGATGATTTTCAAAAGTAATTCTGGTTACATGAATGCCAAATTGCAATATTTTTACTGTACAATTGCCTTGTATTAATCCTGCAGATTGCATTGAAAACCTCTCTCATTTATAGTCTTCATTTCTGTTTTTAGGAATTTCCTGAAAAAAGTTGAGGGAAAGCTTATTCTTAGAATACAGTACAATGGGCTATTTGTGAACTTGCTCCCTGAGCTCTGCCCAGGAGGTCACTGTAAGCTCCAGTCTTATCACTAAAATTCCATTGACTGGTCCACAATTGGGGTGTGTTTGAATAGCTGATAAACAGATAGGGTCATTTTAGTCCCTTTCTGTTGATTCTCCTGGTCATTTTGAAGCTTAAAAGCATTTACTAAATAGATCTTTAGCATTTTCTCCCATTTTTTTTCTGGTTCTTATCTTTTGGGTTTTCTGGGTCCCTGGGACCCGATTTTTCGCGGAAGTTGCGTCCCTTTCCCGCGAATTTGCGTAAAAAACCCGCTATAGCGCGTAAACGCGAACCCTGTAAGAAGTACAAAAAATACCATCGTAATTTCAGCTTAATGGTCTATGTACTGTGTACAATATAGGAAATTATGAGAAAAACGGTTCTTCAAAACAGAGGTTTAAAGATTGCGATAATATTACATAAATACACTTTGGTGTGAAACAGCTAAAAATGAGTTAAAATACTACAAAAAGGTTTCTATCTAAGCGATTGTTCATATAAACCTGCTTATAATTTTATTTTAAGAGTATATTTTGTTTTAAACAGAGAAACAAATTTTATATTTTAAAATGCGAATTTTTGTGAAATTTTCGATGTTTTTGTGAAGCTACTGATTTTATTACTTGATTTTTGTGAAAGTACCGATTTTAAAACAAGATTTTTGTGAAGGTACCGAAAAACGGTAGCAAAATCAGCCTGTATTGGACCCTGAATTTAATCAAAGTGTTAAGTATTTGTAGTCAACAAGTGTCCTTTGTCTTTGTTGTGAACAATTTTTAATGTTTAGGTAAGAAAAATTGCATTTAAATCATTAAATTAGTTTAAAAAAATTATTTCAATTATGATGAATACACATCCTATTTCTTTTAATTATACATTGAAATGTGCAATGTTATGAATTCAAACTGTGTGTGTAGTGTACACATATTAGTGCTTTTATACAATACTGTCTCGACCAGCTCTATGGTGGTTAATTCCATTTTTGGCCAATTTTGACCAGTTTTTACCAGTGGCATGGCCAAAATCGGCTTTATACGGCCAAAACTACAATGCTGTGAGTGATTCTCTTTCGCCTGGAGGTGGTCATGAGGAGTCTTTTCTGGATTATGCTTTCTTCCTAAAAATCCCCATTAGATTAAGGACAACAGTTTCTAAAAGCCATGGATGCAAAAGTTTTTTCAATAATGTCAACCACCCTCTGAAAATCTTTGTCTGCAATTGTTTCAAAAAACCACACCAGGCAGAATACTGTCGCAAGCAGAAAATGGCAGTGTCTGCAGATATGAACTTTCGAGATATTTGAAGAAAATCGTTTTAGTTCCAATACTAACAATTTTCAGTTATCGCCTTTTATCTGCCTTCGACAAAATAGCTCTCAAAATACCCGTGGAATGTAGAAAATTTTTCCTTAAATTTCTCATTTGGTTAAGGACTTCAGCATCAACAATTCTTAGATAACAATATCCTCAAAGGTCCCAACTAATTTAAAGACAACTAGTCTTCATGAAACTAAAAATGAAATCTATAATCGATCATTTGTCATCATCTGTGCAATAAATAAATATTTAGTCACAAAAGAATAATAAAGACTGCAGTCTCAAAAAACTAGCATTTGAATGAGGGCAATAATGATCAAAACTCTTTATTAGAAAAAAAGAAACACTCCATAAAATCTCCATTAGAACAAGGACATGAATATTTCTCATGCAGCAAAGGTAACACTTTTCAAATAACGTTAACCTCCCTATAAAATTCTGCCTGGAATAGTTCTTAAAATCTTCATTAGAATAAGCTTAATTACATTAAACTGTTTAATAGCTAATAACAATTAACTGTTTTAAATAAGGACGTTTCCAATTTAATGGCATTAGAGTAAGGGCATCAGCCCTTACAAAATCCTAATTAGCATCCTCAATCTTCAAAGATAGTTTTAAAACTAACTTTAAACAGACATGTGATTTTTCAGTATTTTTACTGAATTCAGTATTTTTTGAATGAGCAAAATATTGCATGCAGAAAAAAAAACAGAGTCATTGGGGACTAAATTCAACATGCTCCAGTTATTTTTATGCATTCAATTAAAATAGCTTGCTATATAGATACAAAAATACACGGGAGAGAGCTTTCTTACTGCAATATACTTAGAACTTATTGCAATATACTAACAGTGTTGTGTTAGTTCACACAGTTCAATTTCAGTATTTTTCATCCTGTTTGGGTCACATGTCTGTTTAAAAGTCTCAATTATATTAAAGACAACAGATCACTTGAAATACATATCATTCATCGTTCCGCTGCAGCAATGTCCCAAGGAGTCTATTTTGAAATCATTATATTATTGTATTTTTACTGTTTGTTGGATCAATGTGTAATTCACTCACTGGCTTTACTTTCCGGACAGATCATGTATTTCTAATTCAGGGGTCTATCCAGGATTTTTCACAGGGTCCGTTTTTTGTGAAAAATCAAATAGTTTTGTGAAAAATGAATTAATTTTGTGAAAAATCAAAAAAATTCGCAAAAAAAAAAATTTTTTTTTTGTTAAAACGAATTTTTAGAATTTAGAGATGGCACAAACTGCATCAATTAAACTTAAAGTTGGATGTTTTCCTCTTCTACGTCGAGAAAATCATTCTGGATTTTTTTTTCTGATATTTGGTGGGGGGGGGGGGGGCATTGCTCTTTCAAGTATCAATATTTATCTACCATTCTACATTTCAATATTTATCTACCATTCTACATTACGTTAAATTATACTAGATATATTTCTGTACAGTACTTAAAATAATTGTAACAAAAATATAACTAAATAAAATAAAATTCAGAATAGGGTTCAGCATTCAACTCTTAAAAAGCACAGAATTTCGTTTAAAACTTATAAATTCCGTGATTTTAACAAAAATAAAAAGATATCTCAATTGTTTACCTCTTAACAAAGCGTAATAGTCATTAAAAATTCGAAAAATCGGATTCCCATAGCGGATGCAAAGAGATCGCGATTCTCAAAGTGAAGGCATCAAAAGTATAAAAACGGCTTGTAAAAGAAATATTTTTGATAAAATTATTTTAAAATTGCATTTTAGAGTCCTATGATAAACATATCATTAATATCTGTGGACACAGTTGACACAAAAAAAATAAAATAAAATAAACCATCTATTCAGCATTTTAATTTTTGACTCATAACAGAAAATGGAATTTTGCTTTAAAAACTTGAAATGAGAGTTCTAACAGAAATAAAGAGACTTTTCATTTATTTGAATCCTAATAAAGCAAAGTTAGCTTGAAAAAAGAACCAAATATGATTCTCATATCGGATGTTAAAAGATTGCATTTTTCAAAATGTAGACATCTAAAGAAAAAAAAATGGTAATTAAAGGAGTTTATTTAAAGTCATCCTTGTTAGCATCGAAAAATCAGAACCCATATAATTTTCTCCCAAAATAACAATTAAACATCGCACCTGCACCGTAAAAACGCAAATATTGACAAGCTGGCAAAATGATGAGAATATTTTCTAATCAAGTCATTATAAAGGTTCAACGCCAGACGCTAAGTGGTGATAATTTTGAAGTTGGTAACACTATCTGAAGCGATCATATTTTTTCCTTACCCTTACTATCCCTTTGCAGTTCTAAGTTCATTTCCCAGATATTATTATTGTTTATTAAATCATGAGCGGAGAAAAGTGCTTACCAATGACTTTTCAGAAAAGTTTACAAAAACACCGCTGCTAATTAGCTGTGATAAAACAAACAACCATTATATTTATTTGGCAGTAGCAATTATTTATGGCGTGCAGGAGCATTCCAAGAGTGCCTTTTTTTTTTTCAAAATTAGCCGATTTTGTATAAGCTGATCCCTCTAATTTGACTTAAAAAAAGGTTCCAAAAATTATCGGTTTATACACAGAAATAAGCGTTATTTTGCTTTCAGATTTGCTCTTTCAATAAACAATTTGACAGATCCGATCTTGTTTATCGGAATTTTGTGAAGGGTCCGTTTTGTTTGACCGGGATTTTGTGAAAGGTTCGTTTTGGTTGATCGGATTTTTGTGAAGGTTTGGGTCCGTTAACGGACCCAAATATCCTCTGGCCAGACCCCTGTATTTTATTGTTTACTCAAAAATAAGATTGATACTTTTTGGTAGCAGTTAGTATATAACTTTGATTTTTCAGTTTTCATAGGAATGTGCTTATAGTTCGTGCAATTTGTGATATTGATGAAGGGAAAGAAGTCTTCAACTGCTATGGTAATATTTTTTTCTTAACTCGTTAGTTTCTTCAAGATTCAAAATGTTTCTGTTTTTCCTTTTTTTTTCTTTCTTTCTTATGTAGGCTAAATGTATAAATAACTCATTCAGGATCATCAAGAATTAGCCCAGTGGCGGCGATTCAGGGGGGGGGGGGAACGAGAGGGGGACAACTGCCTCCACACTTTTTTCGTTATCAAAGGTTGCCTAAAAGTTAAAATTTTAATTTCAAAACATTCTGGGTGAGATTACCCGATCATTAACATCACTGAATCTTGCTTAAAATTTTGGTTTTAAAACTTTAATTTTTGAACATTTTCAAGAAGAAAATCCCCGTACGCACTCCCTTCTTCCTTTAAATTCAAAGATGACCTAAATTTGCATTATGGACTCCAGTTTGAGGGGAAAGAAATCAGGAAGAGAATCCTCCTAGATGCAGTAAAACTGCGTTTTTAAGACTCCAATTAAAAAATAAAAAAAAAATCCAGAGATCTTTTTCTGAAGGAAGTTCAAAACTGAGTTCTTTAGATTTCACCAACTTAAAAAAAAATAATAAAAAATACTGGAAGAACCTAGGAACCCTCTTCCCCCTCCCCTTAAGTAAATAAAAGAGAAGTCTAAAATAATCTTTTAATAAACGTTTAAATACATTTAAACTTTGCAAACTTTTAGTCCCTCTAAGTTTCCCAAAGATGGTTGTAATTTGCGTCTTTAAGACATCAGTTTAAGATTTTTTTTCCGGGACTTACCTTTACATTACCAAAAGTTTAAACTTCTTTGGGTTTTTTTAATTAATTTTTTAAAATTATTTTTAATTAGACTTTATTGAAAAAAAAAATTACGGGGGACAACTCTGGAAACTTCTCTTCGTTCCCCAAACGTTGACAAAACTATATTAAAACAGCGTTTTTAAAACTACAATTCCAAAACATTTATGTGGGAGAAGATAAGAAGCCCCCCCCCTCTCTTTTGTCACTCAAGACAACCTAAAATAGTCTTTAACTTCTTTAAAAAAATGGTCCCCGTACTTATAAGCCCCAGTCGCCATCTCTGAATTAGCCTATTTTTGCCAACTCTTCAATTGAATTAAATTTATTTGCTATTCGCAACTCCAATAAACTATAGGGGGCGCTGCAGCCACTGTCTAATGGCGGATGAAAAGGGTAAAACAAGCAAATGCCGTAACTAATATCTTGCATTGACGCTTTGTTGAATGACAGTCATTTTTCATCGTATTTGTGGGAAGCTTTCTTTTCTATTCTTCTGAAATTACATCACAAACTGTCTGAAGCCTGTAATTTACCCCAAAGAAAACGCCTGGAATGGAATGTTTTACCTTTTTCTTTAGTTAATCACCGCAAGGTAGCGTATTCGAGCTCTGGAGTTGCGAATTGAGTTTTGAGACTTTATGACTTTTCGTACCAGATATTCTAACACCTGTCATCTTTTGTTCTCAGGTCCTCATTTTCGCCGCATGCCTCGAGAAGACCGACAGCGTTCCTTATTGGAACAGTACTTCTTCCTCTGTGAATGTGACTCTTGTGTGAATGAAGATGAACGAGAGCAGAGGTTTCAAGTGAGTTACTTTGTCATATTTCAATAAAGAATGTATTGTAACAAGTCAAATATTGATTTGTAATGAAAATTTTGTTGTTCTAATTTTTGGTCAGACCCATTTTAGTTTTATAAAGAACACAAATGGAACTACTTTTAGTTCCATTTAAAATTGGAACTAAAAGTAGTTGTGTTGGTAGAGTTGGGAATTTCCTTTCATAAGTCTACCAACTGGTACATAAAAAAGTTTTTACGCAATAGATTTATTGGCAATTTTTTAAGTAAAATATTTTTTAAATGAACAATTCGGAGAAAAATATTATCAAATACTCATTATAATTAAAACTTATATTGATACTTTTATTTATGCATTATGATATTTGCAGTAAATATGAATTGATTCGATTGCACCTCTTTAGCTTTAGCATATTTTTAGACAGTTTAAGAAATTTCCAGACATTTTTGGACAGTAAAAACCACTTGTCTCGTCCTAAAGCAGTTTTGGACGGTTCAAAACCCGACCCTATTCATAACATGTAAAATATCCAATTTGAGCAAATCCTTAAATAAAAAGATATGGCAAGACATGCCAATGGAAGCATGTATTTTAAAAGAGACTTGAGCTTGTTAAGAAGGAAAAAAGGCAGAATTAATCCTAAGTATTTAGTGTAAATATACTCAATGATTGCTACTTTAGCTTGAAGCAAAAAATTTTAGTACAATTCACTTTGTGTTAACATACTAAAAGTTTGATGTTGTTTGCAAACTTATTGATAAATGTTCTGTTGTAGGCTTTGAAATGCTCTTTCTGTAGTGGACCCCTCCGTGCTCCTGACACAACCAATCGGACGTCCTGCCTAGATTGTGATAAAAGCCAAGATTGTGCAGCACAGCTGCAGGTATGTTTTTTTTTCAAAACTTAACATTTTTTAAAAAATCACTATCATCATCTCACCAGATGTTTTTTTTTGGGTTTTGTGTTTCAAACTTTTGACTTGTCTTATTGCTTTTCAGAAAGTGTTTGCAGCTCATGATTTGTTTGTTCAAGGACTCCAACTGGCTGCAAAAGGAAGTTTCAAAGGTAATATCCTTTCCATAGCATTTAGTTGCTTTTCATAATGGTTGTGGAATTAGGTTCGAAGTTATCAGATGAGCAGAGTGACATAAATGTGTGTACATGTGTGTGTTCGAACAGTAACCATATATACTTTATGACTTTACATGGGTCAATTCAGAAGCAAAGTGGATCTGCTTTGTGGCCACTTCACAAAATTTCATTTCTTAAAATTAGACTTTTCACTAAATTTGATTATTAAAATCGGTTCTTTCAGCACTTTTAAGCTCACAATTTGTCTGCAAGCAAAATATCAGTATAAAGGAAATCTCCAGTTTCCTAGTCATTCCCAGTGAAGTACGTTTTGTCAAAGATATTTCAGATCAGATTTATGATTGCTAAACATGCTCTGTACAATATGACAAGATTTTTTTCACGGAAATAGAAAAAGAAAAATGCCCGAAAAATAGTTTTTTTTTTCACAAAAGAAAAAAAAAGTTCACAAAACTTTCCTTTTTTTACGAAATGTGGATCAAAAAATAAAAACCTGGATTGACCCCTGCTTTAAGTATTTTGTTGAAAGAAACTTAAATATTTACAAATTATTTACATAGTTGTGATAACAGCCATCTTCCCTACACACACTCATTGTATGTGCAATGTGTGTCTTGTATTCAATCGACAACTACACAGCTCTAAACAGAGTTCCTACAGTTAAAGTTGCTGTTCCAGCTGAAGTCACTCTGGAGCTGGAGTGTGGCTGCAAGTGCCATTGCTAACATGTATTAATGTTACTTTCTAAAATTGCTTCATGTGAATTAAAAATGTATTTTTGCCTGATGAGGTAAAGGTTGAAATAAATCATTTCATATGTATTAGTGAATAACATAATAAAAATTAATGTTGTCATAAAATATATATATATATATATATATATATATATATATATATATATATATATATATATATATATATATATATATATATTGAACTATTGATATTAAAAACAAATTATTTTAAATTAATGTTAGAATTTAAAGAGATTTTTAAAAGATTTTGCTTTGTTAATAAAGTAAAGTACATAAATAATTTAAGTTTTCTTAATTTGAAAATGAGCATGAATTCTCTATTGTGGTCTTGAAGTATTTTGTATCATTTTAGTGAATTCTAGCATGTGTTTTTTGTATGAATATTTTGGTGCTGTGAAATCTTATTGAAGTTAATTGTTTATCTAATTTTTTCTCATGGCATTGATTGATTTAACAATCTATGTAATATAATTCTTTTAGATGCATTAGAGAGACTAAAAAAGTGCCATAAGCTGAGAGAAAAAGTAATGTATAAATATAATAGGCAGTTGTCTGAAGTCCAAGATCAGCTAGCATGTTGTTATGCATCATTAGGTATGGGTTTTCAGGTTTAAACTTCCTCTTAGTAAATTATATTTTGAGGTGTATTAAGTTAAAATGTTTTTTATTTGCTCAAAAGAATTGTCATTTTTCTTGCTTATATTATTTTTGCATCAAATGGTTTACATCCATTGCCCATTTTTTTTATTTAAAAACATTGAATATAACTGCCTAGTAATCAGATTTTTGTGAGATTTCTGATTTTCTCTGATTGCTCTCCCCCTTTTATACACGAATTCCACTTACATGAGTTTTTTTGTTCTCCAAAATTCCAGTCATTTATAGTTATCTGTTCCAAAAACGTAAAGAAAGGTTCTTTTTTCTTTCTCTCATGTACAGAAACGAAATATGTTGAAAAAGAGGACGTACCTGCAAAATGAAATTCAGGCTTTAGAGACTAATTTTGATACTGAAAAATGCATTATTTTGTTCATGCATGAATCAATAGTTTTTCTTTTTCAAGTGTTTTTCCCATACAGTGGCGCAGCCACGGAAAGGGTTTTGGGATTAAAAACCCTCCCGATATTCAAATACATTCATTTCTTCCATACAAATCGAGGGAGAAAAACCGTACTTAAACTTTTCAAAGCGGAATAGGCTTCAATAAAATATCTTACTTCTTTTAATGATCGGGAAATTGTCACAAATTACTTTCCAATTCTTAAATATGCAAGCAGTATTTCATGGTGAGCACCCTACAGGTATAAAACAGCTGAAATGGTCTCAATAAAGTGCAACAGAGTATCATGTGTTATTCAGTACTTCCTGCTATGCACAAATCCATTTTAGGGAAACCTAAAGAGAGGAAGCTTACCTCACAGGATTTTCTGGGGCTCCTTCCCAATTCTCATTGAAAGATCGAAACCGTTATTAGCTAGTATTTGACATTCGTGTATTTGAAAAAGAGGTTTTAATAATCTCGCAAAAAAAAAACAAAAAGTTGAATATAAGAGTACAGTAAAGCTAATGAGAGGAATATACTGTGCTTCTTTTCCCCCTTTCTTTGTTTTAAAGTCATAGCGATATTAAGATAAATTATTAATGATTTTTGACCAAGTGTTATAAATGAATAATTACTAATCCATTGAAATTCTTTGTTTAAATATTTTCGCAAATGAATGCGAAATAAAGCAACAATTTCCGATTATGAGAACCCCTCCCAGGTAATTTTTCTGAATGCACCACTGTTCCTATATGCAGTAAACAGTAAAATTTCTGTTAGCAGTCACCTCTATTCTCAACAATCACTTCTACTAACAAACAATTTTTTCAGGTGCAAATTTTCCCCTCTGCATACATAATGTTAAAAATTGTCTAAAAGAGAACAGTCAATCTCCTGTTAACGCTCAGTTTCATCACACATCAAAAAAGTTTCTTGCTATTATTCCTCTTTAGATATTAATCAATTGTGTTCTTTTCTTTCTTTTTTTTCTTTTAATACTAATGAGGGACTAGGAACGTTTTAATGTGTTATTAATCAAAATCACAAAGTACATTATGAAGAAAGAAATTAAAATCAGAGAGTACATTATGAAGAAAGAAATTAAAATCACAGAGTTCATTATGTAGAAAGAAACTATGATTATCTCAAGTAAATATTGAAAAAAGAAAAAAAAGAGACTTATGTCAAATCAAGCACCATGCAAGAGAATAAATGCCCTTTTTGGAAATGGGAAAATAACAGTGGTACTTAAAAAAAAATGGTGCCGAAGAAAGAATCCTTTTTCCCCCTCATACTTGTACTTTAAAAGTATTTTTAAAATTTCCTTGACGAAATATATGCAGGTTCCTGTAAGAAATATCAATGAATTAAAAGTTTTTAATAATAATTGTTTACAGTTTTGATTGAGTTGTTTAAAAGCAACTAATAATTTTGACAGTTATCTGAGCAATCACAACCTTTGGTCAATTTTTTGAGAACTGAGGTGAAGCCAGTTCTAAGAAAAAGCCATAACATTTCTCACCCCTATAGTAGGCATCCTTGTGCAGGTCAAATGACTCAGTTTTTTTAACAATCGCAATGGGGTTGTTTCCTTCAGTCAAACATAGTACTTTTTGTCACTGAAATTAATAGAATAAGCAAAAAAAAAAAAAAAAAAAACAGGAACCCAAAAAATACTTTCATTTTCCCAACAGTTATTTTTTAATTAATTTTTTTAAATGTCCGATTTTTGAAACAGACCGTGGTCTTGATGACATCTCAAATGGTGCAATTTTTGGCGCATCTTTCTACTGCATTCCACGTTATAATAATCAAGAAGCAAATTAAAATTGCACTCTACGCTTGCTATCAACCCTATTGCTGCCAATACACGTGAGTAAAGATGCAAATGAAATATTTTGCTCTGTAAAATGGCCAAAAGCGCCCATATAGGGGTCAAGGGGGGGGGCTCGAGCCCCCCCCCCCTTTGAAATTAGAACTTCCTTCCTTTAAGTACTTTTGTCTTTGTAAAAATCTAAAAACATTTCTTCTCCAGCCATTAATGAATAAGTTATGAAAAATGTCAAATTTTAAAGACCCTAATCTGCCCTGAAATTGGTTTCCACTTGGAAAATATTCAGCTAAACCACAGGGAAAATATTTGAGCCCCCCCCTTTCAACTTTGCATATGGGCACCCATGTAAATGGCAACGCAGAATGGCATTTCATCATTTGTGATGTCATTGGACAGAAGCATAAATATTGAAAGCATGCCGGTTTAAGTATTTTTTTAAAAATATTAAACTTAAACAAATTATTTAAAAAATGGCCAGATTCTATGTTTTTAAGCAAGCTCTTTCAGAAAAAAAACTTTTAAAATTTTGGGAACGACCCCATTATATCAGTTTTTTTCCTTTTATTTTATTCTTTTTTTGTCATCTAATGAATGATGTAATGAGCATTGACATTTATGGATATGTGAGATTTATGGTATATTATTTTATTTCATCAAAAATTTTCAACTTCTTTTGTCGATAGTTGTTAATTACACTCTGAGCTCTGATATATTATGCATCTTGAATTTCATTTCAGACAAAATGATGTTTGCAGTAGAATATCTGAGGCCGACGTTGTCGACCACGGAGCACATCTACGGTAAAAACAGCATCGAATACGGAAACGAACTGCAGAAATATTCCGACCTCCTTCTGAATGCCCTTGCTCAAAACAAAAGAGAGAATTCTTTTAGTGATCAAGATCTAAGGTAAAGTAAGAAACCAATTTTTTTTTTTTTTTTTTGCTGCTTCATTACGTTGTTGTTTCTTTTCACTCATATCACCTATTTAAACCATTAAGAAAAGTAATAATAATAATAAAGTTCACATGTAAGGTTTAATGTCAATATTGTATGTAAAAATACAACAGTACAATTTTGTTCTTTCGAGTCGCAGTATTTTTATTTATCTTATTATACTTATCAGTTATACTTATCAATTCGCAGTACATTTCATTTCTTTAAAAAATCAGTATTTGTTGCTTATTGACAAGAGTTTTAGGAATTGTCGCTAGCAGAAATTTATCAGTTGCAGGTACTTAACCAAAAAAAAATATTGGTTATATAATATTGCCAGCATAAGTATTTACTGCTAACTTATGTTGGTGATAACTGCATAAACATTAGCATTATATTACAAAAGCATAAATAGTGATAAACTTAATAAACTGAAATTATTAAACTGCAAGACGTGTAAATGGAAATAAATAATAATAATAATAAAATGTGTTTTAGCATTGACATTTATATCATCATAAAAATATGAAGTTAGGTAACCAAAATGTATATGTGTGTATAATAGGGAAAGTTCAACTTAGTTAAAACAAAATGGCACATGATACGAACAAAATGACCGTTAATAATATTCGTAATGTAGTAAAGTAAGTGCTTCCTATCAAAATTCGATAAAATTACTTTGTTATGAAATTTTTTAGTTTATGTGTGATTTCATTATTATGTTAAACCTTGGTGAGCTTAGAACAGTAGTCCCTTTAAGTAGCAAAAAATAAATAATTAAGTTAAAAAAAATAGCTACTAAGAGATTAATGTATCCCAATCATGAAATCAAGACATTTAAACATATTTCTAACTAACTAAACTATAGTTTAGTTAGTAGATGGTAATATATTTTCCAAAATGCTTGTAGTAAGTTGATTGCAAGTTATGTGTTCTATTCTCTGAATTCAAAATGTTTGATCAAAAAAATTAAGAACATTACCTTTGACTTATTTTTATACCTTACTGTTCATCCATGCAGTAAACAAGGTCAAAAGTTTTGGTTTTATGAAAATAATAGGTGAGGTTGGATTAAATAATGTGGAATAATTGAGGGGGGGGGGAGATCAGTTTAGACGGGTTAAAAAATCCACTTTTTTATGTAATAAAATGTTAGTAAAGCTATTCAAGAATATGTTGCCAAAATTCATTGAAATATTTTAATTAGTTCCGATGCTAATGAGCGCTTAAGTGACTGTGGAAACTCAAAAACGTCCAGAGTAACTTTTTTTCAACTGGTGGGCATATTAGCTCAAAAAGTTATTGACCAATCATTCTGGAAATGTGTGTGTCGATTCTTCATTCCATTAAACTCCATATGAACCTAACTCTGAGATGATATTATTAACAAAAAAAAAAAAAAAAAAAAATTTAATGCAAGAACTGTGAAAGAAAAAAAAAGTAGAAAAACATGACATTGTAATCAAACACCTCAAAAACATGCAATTTTCAACTTTTTTGATCAAAATTAGGTTCATATTCTGAGGGAATATGTTGTTTATGAGAAGGAAAAATAGAAATGATTACAGATAAAAATTGTTTGCTTCGGTAATGCCCACCAGCAACAAACTCTGATGGCGACCGCCCGTGGACAACAGCTTCTAACTCCACTATTACTGGTGAAAATGACTTGAAAAAATTACAAGGTGTACTTCAAGAGATGAATAAAATATCCTCCAAGTTCTAAGAAATTCTGATTATTTCTTATCTGTTAAAAAAATTCACAAAAAAAACACTAAAATGTCAGCCTCCTAAGCTGGCTTCCCCCCTTAAAAAGCACAACATTTTAGATATTTGGACTGTGTTTCTCCAAGTCACTGCCCTTTTTCACTGGTAAAAAACTTAAATGTTAAAAACTAGGAAAAATTCTTAACTTTCATAATCTTCCTGCATTAGGTGATTTAAAAAAATGCTATATATAGTCTGACCATCGATGATATGGAAAGGCAAACATCCGGTTTAAAGGTGGAAATGAATGCATCTATTAGTTTTCAGGTAGTAGTTTGTTCATTAACGGATGCTCCCTTTTGCCTCTAAATTGTTTAAATGCAGTGCTGTACAAAGAATAATTTGTTCACTGTAATAAATTAAAAAATCTAAACTCCATTTGAGAAACTCTTTTTGCGTCAGCTAATTTTCAACTTAGAGAATGCGATAAATTAATAAGACCCTAGTGACATTATATAACGCTTGTATCAATATCCCATCGCTATTTTCCCTTCTCCCCTGCTAGATTCATTCAGATGGAATCCACTTAACTTGTTCACTTGCCAGATTCCACTTTCATGGTCAGACTGTAGCTGAGATGTTGATGTACTTGTTGCCTTTTTAAAAATCAATGGCATACGTTTCCAGAGAAATTTCATTTTACTGTAGTTGAAGTTGAAGTGCATCGTTGCCTTGCAGGAACTTGATCGCCGAGACGAAAGAGGTGCTGGAAAAATCGCGCCACATCTTCTCCATCCATTATGGTCCGTACCACGAAGCCCTCAAGGAGTTGGACGAGAAGCAGGCCCAGCTCGAAGCATTAACAAACCACTAGCTCCTGCTTCTGGCGCCATCTACACACTGCTCACTCACTCACTCATTGCTCTCTCTCTCTCTCTGTCGTGCGTCTTCAGCTGCTTTCATTCATTCGTGGGATGTCTCCGGGGAGTTCAAGTTTCGTATCTTTGCGGTAAAACTGCCCATTTTTTTTCTTCTGTATTGTCTTTCGATGGCTCCTTCCCATGCAATATTTTGGTTTTTTTTGTTGACTGTGTTTTATTACTCTACTCTTGATTAATCAGAATCGCTGGGAAATCCTGGATAACAAAATTTTCTGTTAAAATTCATTATGCATACAACAATCTAAGAAATTGGTATATAAGCTAACTCTCGAAATATTGCTGCATAAAATTGCTGATGGGACAACTCTTATTGCGCTGTATTACTTTTGATAACTTTTAGAGGAAAGGTGTTGCAGAGTTCATGTCTTCAAAATCAAGAAATGCGTTGCACATTTCGATAACATTTTCTATCACGTTTTAAAAAGCTGTCAATATATATTAGTTTCCCCATCAGAAAAATTATCCTGTACATCCAACACAGATCCGTACAAATCCGAAGCAAAGATTTGCTTCAATTTGATAGATTTATTTTCAAATCTATAATTAAGAAAAAAATAAAATTGGTGGTCTCTTATTCTAAATACCACTTTGTTCACTTATGAGTATTTTCTTGATATAATTCTTTAATTCAAATTGATAATTTTGTATGAATATTGTTTGAAAAGTTTAATTTTAAGTTTAATGTGAATTTTTTTGAAATATTATTCTTGTGCAACGATGCAGTATTTATGAGTTCACTGTGAAAATCTAAATGTTTTCTGTTGCTTCAACTTTAAGGATAGCTATTGAAAATTGCCACCTGAGTATAATTAACTTTATTGATTAAAGTGATGTATTTATTATTTATATTTAATTGCATATGCAGTATTTTATCATTAAATTTTAGCTATTGTTTCCGGTTGATCTAAAATTAACAACTAAATTGTGTCAGCTAACTTCTGCTTTATTTTCCTTCTCGCTATATTTTACATATCACAAGTGTTATCTGAAACCATTGTTCATTATCTGTATGGAATAAAGACAACGTTAATTGTTTTTGCATTTTATTTCCTAAGGTATTGGGATGAAATGAAAGATTTTTTTTCCTTTATGTTTAAAGCCATACATGTGTTACTCATATTATTTTGTGAAATGTGTTTGATGCAGATCTGAAATATATTTAATAGTAAATTGAATTTGTTTCCTTAATTATCAATTAAATATTTATTTCTGATTAAGGAAAACAAACTTGAGAATTAAGCCATAGTTAACTTGTAGTTGCTCTTTTTTTCCCTTTTGTATGTCTTTAGTGTTCCTTGAAGCTGATGCTTATCAGTTTTGTTTTTAAGTGGTAAAATACAAAGAACAAATAGTACACAGAGTGCTGTTTGTATTTTTGACACATAAAAAGGTTTTTTTTTCTTTTAAAAGAAAAATGTTAAAGGGACCCATAATTGAAACAAGGATTGTAAGGTATCATTTATTTGTTGTAAAAATTCTTTTTTATAATTTTTTTATGCTAAGTTTTGTATACTAAGTTGCAGCAATCATCTCTTTTTATTAGGTAGTAAAGATTTGAGTTATAAATTTCCAGCAAGTTAGTATTTTGTTGCTGATTGTTAACTATGGAAACATCGCAACTCATTAGACACTGTTGGGTGTCCATTTCCACTGTTCCCAGTTACTGAAAGTTTACTTTTCACACCATTAACTATTTTCATATCACCAAAGCTCACTAGTCTTTCGTATCTGAATATGTGAATTTTATTTTATATTTGTTGTTTGTATTTTGTATATAGTTTTTGTAAATACTTTGTGTTTATAATAATGTATGATTTATAACATGATATTAATCTAAAGTAAATAGTACATTAAATGTTTCAACAAGAATTTCAGCTATGTTTGTTGCTTGCTGATGCTTCGTAACGTATGCTAATGTGTTTAACGTATCAAAAAGAGGGAAGGAAGATCATTCATTGTATTTTTTGCCCTCTCATTATTCCTTTCTTTTTTTACATCATAATCATCACATATCAGGGTTTATTTTCCTTTCCAACAATTATTTTCTACTTAGCACGCTCATTACAATAAGTCTTGTGTCAATTTTAAATAATAATAATAATGAAAAAACACTTTTTTTGATGTGAAAAATTTTGTGTAACTTTTTTGTTTTCCATTCCCATTTTGTTCATAATGAAAAAACACTTTTTTAGAGGTGAAAAATTTTGCATAACTTTTTTGTGCCGTTTTATAAAGGTGTACCACTTTTAGAAAGAAAAAAAACGAAAAAGAACCTTTGATTGTGTTTAGCTATTTCCTGCAAGTTATGTTTTGTTTCATAAGAATATTTGATTTCTGTCAACCTTGCCCATGCATACCTTGAGACATTTGTAATAGTTTTGACAGGTGGTGCTGTTGTGCAATCTAATCAAGATCACTGCTGTCTTGCAATAAAATACATTATCAAAGTACCACTTTCTCCATTATACATATATTTGTCTTACTTTATATGTACAAAAGAGTAGCATAAAAGTATTCCCCCCTTTTAGACCTAAGGTGTAATATTGTTTCGGTTTTCAAGAGAGATTTGTTTTCCTTGTGTCAAAGAGTAGCTTCAAGATTTTTTTTTTGTAAGACATTTTCATTTAATTATACATCCTCTTTTAATTATATCATTTAATTATACACTCAAACCTCATTAACACGAACTCGACGGGGACACCAAAATATTTTGTGATAACCGAATTTTGCTTTAGCTGATTTCCCCGTTTACCAGATTTTGTGTAAGCAGACTTTTTTTTTTGTTTTTATGACTCAGAAAATATATGACACAAAGTACATTTTTACAAAAGTGTATACAGAAGCATTTATATTTATAGTTTAAGTAAGAAACACAAGGAATTCGAAACAGGCAATGACTAAACAGGGCATTTCTCTACGACAGTGCATTTTCAAACATCTGAATTTTTCTTGATTGAAAGACTGGATTTTGCTGTAATGTTGGCAGGTAATAAAACATAATTTATCGCTTTTAGACCTTGAACCTCTACATGTGCAGAACAGCTGTCCAGAATCCGACAAATTTTTCTTTTTTCAGGGTGAAATTTTAAATATAGGTTTTACAGCCACTTGGTAAAGATTTCACTATTCATCCAAGCTTTTTTACTGTAACCTAGTCTGTAGCTAAAGTTTGTTTTTTCTTGAAGCAACAAGATTTTCACTATTTTCCTACAACATGGAGAGAAATTTTCTTGCTGCCACCCATGTCACTTGCGTCCAAGTGCAGATCTTCTCACTTTCGAAAGTAATTTCATGTAAAAGAATGGGGTTTTAAATTTTTCTTTTCCCTTTTTTCCCACAAGACCTTAAAATTGTCTTCATCTTATGCGAGAATTCGTCTAAATCCTCTTCGTGTTAAGTGACTGATTTAACGCTAATTTGTAGCTTTATCTGATGGGGAGTGGCATTTACTTCGCCCTAAGCGTGTTCGTTAGGGTGGGCCGAAATAAGCCGAAAATTTTTTTTTTTCGAAATCAATTTTTGGATAGCGCGCAAAAGTTGCGTAGTGAGCTAGTTAGCACTCAGAAAAAATTTCTTGGACATTAAAAATTATCTAGCCGGCGCTATTTGACACTGAAAAACTAAAAAGGGAGAAAAATGAATTTTTGTCGAATTTTTTTTTTCAAAATCTAAATTCCAAATATTTTGCTGGAATGCACCGAAAATGTTATATAATGAACGAGTTCGAGTCCATAAAATGTCTCATTGATTTTAATGAACATTTAACAGCTCCTTTCCGACATCACAAATTGGAGAAAAATGAAAAAATATTGAATTTCTTTAAAAATCAATGTGAAAATTATTTTTCAAAATTTAATCATCGACTAATTAATTAAATAGCACTATTAATCATAGCAATTGTTATCACGCAATAGTATCATACATTTTCTAGAATTACAAATAGAGATATAAAATTTTGAAAAAGAAATCTTCAAATTTGATTTATAATACCTCATGCATAATGAATATTATTTTTTGGAATAATATTGTCCCTTGTTATCAAATGTTGGAAGTTCTTTCCTAGCTTGAAGTTAGGCACGAATGTATCCATCTCGTGCAGTTTCACCACGAACTTTTATTGCAGCTTCGGTTATTAGTTTCACACAACATTCCACTGCCTGCGTGTGACAGGGAAATTTCTCGAAAGTGAACTCTGTAGGCTGTTCTTTGCACATTTCTTTCAATTGTTGGTCTTTTAGATGCAATGTAAAAGGTGGCTCTGTTACAACCCAGTTTTCCCAATCAACTAAATCAACGGCTTTAAAATTGAGTTTAGGACACTTAAAAAATCGTACACCATCCGAGTTCTTCGGCTTCTTATTTCTAGAGTTTAGAATGCCCCTAACAGTTAATTCCCGAATGTATTTTCTTGAGTCAAACAACATTGTCGACAGTAGCTATTCAGGATGAGCGAGATATGCATTATTTGAGAGAACTTTGAATATTATCTCTTTAACGTTGTCTGGAAACTGCCTTGCAAGAGAAATCATTTTCCAAAAATGTTGGGCACTATACTGGCAGTTCGGTTTCATTTTTATTTCAAACCGCATTGGAGCATAAACTAACATTACATACTTTACAAGCATTGTAAGATTTTCTGATGGAGTTGGAGGCCTATATACAAGCGTAACAAACGGTTTGCAGTTGTCAGCCATCGCGCATGACTGAGTTTGCCTGGGCTACTTGTCAGCCACGCTAGAAGGACAACTACCAACTTTTACGGCACGACAGATTCTATACAAATATTGTTGTTCAGTACTTAAATTTTTTATATCTTCCATGTCCAAAACCAGAAGATTGCAGTCAATTTTATCAAATTTTACCACCGGAATGTTTCACAATCTCTAAGAAGTTGTCCGATAGCTCCAGAATATGATTGTGGCCCTTTTGTGCAACCGTCCAATTCCAGAATACGATGCCTCAGTGGCAACTCATTAGTATGTAGCAGACATTGTTCCACTGTAAAGGTATTTTGAGATATGTCTCAAATAAAAGAATTACTCCATCCCGTATTTACATTTGTTCCGTCGCGTCCAATAACCGATAAGTTAAGCAAGCTTATATTATACGTTTTTGCAAAGCCTATAATAAGTACCTTGCGAAATTTCTTTTGCACTTTCACCAACTGTAAGTGATAAATGACCGATGTGCTTGCTACCTGGTTCTTCTATCAGTGCTACATGTGCTTCAGATGCTAATTTTTGATGGCCAGATGTCTTTCGAAAGGTGTCATTTTGCGGTCATCAAAATACAAACTCTTTATAGCTACCCCTTTAACTGCTCTTAAATCCCTTTCTCTTAGCTCGTTCCTTTTTTTATCGACTTCCCTCCTTACTTTGTTTATCGACTATATATTTTTGTTGTTTAGGAGAAACTAAGTCGAAATCTGCAAGAACTGCTGTAGCCATTTTAGCCACTGCTCTATTTGAAGCACCAGTTAGATCTGCTGCTAAAGCTGTATGAGGCATAGAAAGTTTCATTTAACTTGTAGTAGTTGATGGCGCATCAGTTCGCTTATGTTTTCTTGAAAACGGATAATTCAATTTAAAATCGTCATCTGTATTTTCTGTGCTTTCTCCTGATTCAAGCTCTGTTTCAGGTTCATTCAATTTAATATGACTTTCCTTGACCCTCAATCCACTTGTGCTGAGCACTGATACGTCTTTCTCATCCAAAGCAACACTTGTTTCAATTTTCTGGCATCTTTTTCTCTTTTCCGTAGTTTCTGGGTTTAGCCATTTTTCTTACTGTCCTTTGATCAATTAGAAATTGTTTTTCTCTTTCAGGGACTTTTGCTTTTTTTCTGCAATTACACGAATATAAATCTGCGCATTTGCAGGCACAAATGTCAAACAAACTCGTAGCCTTTGCTTTACATTTGCCTAGCTTTGACTGTAAAAGTTGCGTCTTTATATCCTTAGCATTTTTTGTTGTGCTATTATATTTAGAATAACAATATAAAATCATGGTAATCACTCTCCTTATCGAAAAAACGGGAAGGGAAGCATGCTCCCAAATATCAATAACTTTTTTTGCTACTGCAACGGCCAAACTTGCAGAAGATGGTTGCTTACTTTCTTCTCCCTTTATTTGCATTCTAGTGATTTGATAAATCTGATAATGTCCTCATATGTTGGAAGTAATAAAGCATCGGGAGGAGATACATCTTTTCCAGGTCCAAATAGAAGACTACTTGTGCTTGCTCGCGTTACTTTCTTTTTCGCACGTTTCTCCATAACAGTCGTGTTGTATACCAAAACAGAGATAATAATGCAATGACAAAAATTCGAAATTTCTCTTTAACACGTTCTGCAGTGAACAATCGAATGCTCAGAAACATATATAAGATCGTTATAAAGTAATCTTAGGAATAATAGAAGCAGTTGAGCGCCGTTTATTAACAATTGGAACCGAAGATTGAAAAATTAGCATCTTATGTAACTATTTTTTATTTAAGTGTGTGCATTTTTTAAAATTGGCGTACAAATGTCGCATAAAATTGATTGAATTTTCACTGTTTTTTCTAAGTAACGTATTGCGTAACATTTCAGTATTTACTTCTTTCGAAACTACTTTATTTTTTTTTTTTCATTTTTCTCAAGTTTCAGTCTTAAAGGAGCGTAGCTAAATGTTCTACGAAGTGTATAAAAGTCTTTGAGAATTTCAACTAATTCACTGACAGATACTTCTAATGTTTGCTGAAACTAGCTTCAAACTTTTATTTTGCCCCCCCCCCCCCTTTTTTGGACAAAAACGTGCATTTTTGCCCTTTTTTTTCAGTTTTTCAAGGTCAAATAGCGCCGGCTAAATATTAAACAAATTTAGCGAAATTTTTTATGGGTAATAATGGGCCCACATAGCAACTTTTCCGCACTATCCAAAAACAGATTTCCAAAAAAAGTTTTTTCGGCCCACCCTAGTGTTCGTGTTAACTGGGTTTGACTGTATCATCATTTCCCCAGTCGTTACAACATGCAATGCTTGAATAATAATAATTTATAAGTCTTTAGGAATGACAGCATGCAGTTGGGTATTTTTGTACAATTAGTGTTTCCATATTTTGTGATATGTTATTTATGTGCTTTGTGGGGAGAAAAAAGGATTGTGAGTAAATGTTCATTTTATTCAGGAACTGAATCTTCGTGCTCAAATGCAAGTCAGTGCATGTATCAGAATTCTGCTACTTCATATCTTTTTGCTCAAATAGTGAATTATGTTCTCATTTTGGTTGTCTTGTCAGTCTTCTGTAGCATTCTCAAAAACTTATTTATGTATTTCATTCTTTTTGTAATCTGTATTTTCTGGTTGTAATATTTTGTGGAGAGAGGTAAATTTTGTCTTTCTTAGTTTAAAAATTGACTTCTTTAGTTAGGTGCTTCTTTAGTGCTTTATATTTTTATTAAATTTTCTGCGCTTAGGCCTCTGTAGCATAACAACTGCTTTCACCTCTGAAAAGTGAGGATAGCCTTTTCCTTAGAGTTACTCGCAAAACTTTGAACATCTGATTCTTGAGTTCTCAACTGCAATGTAGTGCATGCTTCGGAATCGCCTCTGTTTGTCTGTTTCAGCTTTCTAAAGTAAAAACTAGAGTAACAGCACTCCTCAACATATATTTCCTGGCATAACCGTAGGCATATTTTCTCTTATGTCTTTTAGTCAAGCATCAATTTTTTTGCATGCCAGAAAGTTTTTCTGTTTTGTCTAGTTTATCCTGTATTTGAAAGATCAATTTCAACTTGAAAGTGTGTTGGGTTTTTTTCTTATGAAATGAAATATTTGCCTCTCTCTAATGTTTTGAATTATATGTTTTATACGAGTGTAACATAAATGTGTTGATGTTTTTCTGAAAGTTGTATCTTTTCAGTTCAAAAGCCAACATGCAATGCACTTGCTGTTCAAATCCCGCTATCTACCATCTAGAACTGGAAAAATTATTTCAATTTCAATTGAGTTGAAATTTTTCTGCTAATATAAGGAGTGCCCACCCTCCCTAAGAGCAAGGCCCCCCCCCCCAAAAGCAAGAGCCCCCCCCCCTAAAATGAGAAAATACCCCACAAAGCATCCCCCTAAAAATTCAATGGTGCAGTCTGCGCCATGACTCCCCCCCTCCCCCCTCTCGGTGGGCACCCCTGAAAATATAATACTTAAATGTAGTGCTGTATTTCAGTCGATAGAAATTTTATATTTTGACCTGCCTGTCTTTAAAATCAAATATTTATTCAAAATTTAGAGGTTTGGTTAATTTTAGAATATTTTCATCTTAAAGCAAGTTTCGCAAACTGTTTTACATTCGTCTATAAGATATCTATTAATGGGAAATGAGCAGGGCTTATAAAAATTGTTTTCAGTGATGCCAACTTTCAAATTATATTTAAAAGAAAAAATACTTTCATTACTGCAATTTCACTCCCAATTCACTTTTTTAAAATCATTTGGAATACTCATATACTAAGAGAATATTTTTTACTACGAAAAATTGTGCATTATAAAAAGAAATGGAATATATGTTCTGCATCATATTAAACTTAGTCATAAAATATTTGATTTTTATTTGCTCATTCTTTCATTCATGGACTCAGAATTAATGCACATATATTAAGCATTCCTGAATTTTTACAAAAAGATAATCTTTGAGGAAATGTCGGTCTTGGGTCCCTAGAATATAACTTCCTTTGCCCCCTCCTCCTGCAGAAAAAGTTTGAAATAGTAGTAGATGTGCAATTGATCACCCCTATAAAAATCATACTCCAACAGCAACATAGAATAGGTCAAATAGTTTCACTCCAAACTAATTTTTTTTGAGGGGGAGGGGAGGTATTGAAAGTTTTATGCAACAATAAAAGACATATAAAAAGGTTATGTATTCATAAGTCATTTGTATGGAAGAAATTTAACACTTTGAGGTCTATGCCAGAGCGTCACTCGGGTTGACGTTTTTGGTGAAGGGAACTAAACCCGAGATTCTCTGAGGTCAAATTTTTATTATCTTACCTATAAAAGTACGAGTTCCATACATTTCTAACCTTTTTAGAGACTTCTGTACGAACCTTTTACTTAAAAAAAATATAGATGGCAGCACCAGGCAAAAATAATTACACGATTTGCGATAGAATAGGGGGTTTAAATTTGAGTTTGTGCTTTAAAATGTACTGTACAAAAGCAAATTTTATTAAATAATGTTTGTTTTCAAATGAAACCTATTTTCAGATATTTCTTCACGATTTAGGTAAGATTTTAATTGAGTCTGGGTAAACTTTTACGGTTAAAAATGTTTTCCTATGCCGATTTTTTTTTAAGTTTCTTGAAGTATGTAATACAATAAAAATGACTAAAATACACATCTTCCAAGTATTTTTTAAAAAACCATGCAAAGCGCCAAAAAAAAAAAAAAAAACCTCAGTCCGTAGGGAGATATGCGGCCGAAAGTAGCTCAGACCTGAAAGTGTTAATACACTTCCTTTAAACTGAATGAAACTGGAACAAGCTTTTATCTATGACTGCTTGCTCTTTCCTTATTATCATGCCTGGCAGATAGTCACTTCTGCTATGCTCTGAGACTCATTATATGTCATGTTGAAGACAATCTTGCCATTTATTTTGTTATTGTTTGTGTAAATATACTCACTGTGATGTTGTCATTAAATGTTTGTTGGCAGATTTGATGATGGTGGTGTTTGAGCTTCAGTTGTGTAAATTATTCAAATTTTATTATGTGTAGGAATATTACTCTTGAACCAATTAATGATTGTGTAAATTATTAAAATGTTTACCAGTTTCTTAAATTTCTTGGTTTCTATCTTGAGTGCTTAAAATTAAAAGTATGATTTAAAGTTGATTGTTCCTGCAGTAGGGAGATGAATAATTAAGTAAACAAAGTAAGGAGATAAGAAAAACTGATTTCAGAGTTGTGCTAAACAGTAATGACTGTAATTCTATTTCAAGGTGCTGAAAATTATATAATTGTATCCAAGAAATGTTGTGCCTTACGCAAACAAAACATTTCTTCAAAATTCCTTAAGATTTGTATATAATTATGTGCCTGTTTCGGATTTGATGCAAAAATATTTTTTGGTGCTTTTTTTTTTTTTTTTTTTTGTGACTTAAAACTGAATTTCACTATAATCCTACTTTTAATGATATATTTTTAAATGGTGAGCCTTTAAGTGACCAATGGTACATGGTCAGTGACATAGAAGGAGCTTTTTAAAAATAAAGCTACAGAAAAAACACAGTAGTGGTGTTATGAGGTCTGTGTCTAATGGAAATGTTCCTTCAGACACAGTAGCTCCTACCCTTCAAAAAATAAATAAATAAATAAATATTTTTTTTCATGAAAAGAATATATTTTTTCCTTTTCAAGCTTAAGGTTTTCTTTGTTAAATATTAGTACAACTGATTTTTCTGATAATTTTCTACATTAATTGCAGAAGAAAAGAAACGTTTATCGTATTTCATCCATTTTCAACAGGTGGAAGAATCTCCAGGGAATTAGTTTTTTTTATATTTTCAATCATCTATTAATATATATATAAATATATATATGTGTGTGTGTGTTTGTGTATATATTTATACATGTATATACATACACTAACGCTGCCAGGGGGAGGGTCCTAACGGTCCTTACATGTACAAAAAATTCCTTATTAGAATTGGCACTATGTGTTAAAACTAAGAAGTAAGGTTGATACCCAAAACCCTTCCTCACTATGCTCTGAATATATGTCTTGTTATGATGGTAATTTTTAAATTGAAAGATAAATATACATAATTAATGCAAAAGTTCAGAATGAACATAATGAGGTAAATACTTTAGTCTTAGCTAATTACTGTCCAACCACAAATTGTATGGAATTTTCAAACATCCAGATGAGACGAATATATCTGAATGAGGGGGAAAAGTAAAAATTTGATGCTCGTATTCTGCTCATTTGAGTGAGGCTCTGCTTCTGCAAAAGCTGAATCGCTAAAAGAATAATAGATTCGTTCATTTCCGGCTGTAAAACGGATGTTTGTCTTTCCATACAATCCGTGGTCAGACAGTAATGATAATATGATTATTTTTAAATGTATGCTAGGAGTTGCCCCCCCACCCCACCCCTCAAAAAAAAAAAAAAAAAAAAAAAAAAAAAAAAAAAAAAAAAAAAAAAAAAAAAAAGATGAATTGAAAAAAAAAAAGCATTTTTTTTTAGAGTGTGAAATCCACAGACCAATATTTTGCATCATTACAGTGATTTGGACTAGAAAAGACTGCAAATATAAAATTTTAAGTTGACTGTTCAGTGGAACCCTGATTTTATGCTGTCCATTTCATACTTTATCCTGACACCCGACGTCATTTTCTGTTGGTCTGTGAAAATTGCTGTACTGGTAGTGGTAATGTTAAAATATTCCGAATTAAATTTTTTTCAGTCATTTTTGTATTGAAATTCGTTTTATAGATGGTTGAAGCTGCTCGGTCATTATTTCTCTGTTCATCCTATAGTTAAGCATGGAAACTAAAGCAATATTTATCTGCAAGTATATACAAAGAAGCAAATTTGCAAAAAATTGCTAGTATAGAATGTGCTGTAAAAGAAATTGTATAAAAACGAGTCAACATTACAAATATCTCCCACTAGGCAATTAGGCAAGTGTCAATTTTTAATCAGTATGCATCAATTTTTCAGCCCGCCTCCAATTTTGTTTTGCTGTTTGGTGCGTTTTTTATCACTTTTGCAACGGAATTCAAAAAATTGGAGTTCCACTGTATTTAATTAATGTTTCAAAACAGAATTTCTCCTTTTCTATAGTGTTAACTTAAGTGAATTTTTTTGCCTTGGATCTTTTTAAAAACTGTTTTAAAATATTTACTTCTTGACCTCATACATCCACTACTATGTTTTCATCTCGCTGCAAAATGTTGTGGTAATGGGCAATTCCACGGAAAACGGTCACTTCAACCCTCACGTTATGCCTCATATATGTCATTAAGAATAATACTTAAAAATATTAATGAGCATTTTTTTCATGCTTAACAATATTGCAAACTTTTGTGGGATATCTTAAGCAAAACATTTTGCCATTACCCTTCAAAATTAATACTTTTTCATGAAATATATAAACTGTCATGTGCGGGAGAAGCGGTTGACTTTTTCTTGTAATGGCCCTAATGCAACCATTTACAAATCCCAAGAAAGAATTGAATCAGTAGGTGATATGGATTCTGTGATAGATTTAAAGAATGAAATTTACGAAAAGCAACTAGCCTAGTGCTGTGCATAGATATGAATGTATAGTAGATTAGTGGGAAAGGCAAAGATTGGAAAATTAGTGTACTATGCGAAAGAGTTTGCATTTATTTTAATTAGTGTGGTTGCAACAAATTTTCTATACTGATGCAAAAATGTTGTTCAAGTATTAATATGTTTTCAGTCACGTTGAACATATTTCAGCGTCTAAGTTTTGGTTATAGTTTGAAGCAAATGATGGTTGGTTGCCTCAGGAATGAGTGGTGACACTGTACAGAAAATTCTTGTCAAAGTAAAATTAATTTTTGTCTTGCCTGTGAATGCAAATAATAAAAACTTTTGTGAAACATATTTGCAGCTCATATTTAGCACCCTATACTTTTTTTTTTTGTTTGTTTTCTCTTGTATTTTCTTTGTTGATCTATACAATTAACATTGAGTGCCATTTGAGATTCATCTGTGCAAACTAAGCCAATGATTCATCACTACCATTTTAATGTCAGAAAACAAAAGTAGGGTATTTATATTTGAGCACACTTTTTTGCTTTCTATACACTTTTTTAAATTTTTATTCATGCAGAATTCAATATAAATATTAGAGAACTGCATACTCAAGTAACAATTAATGCTGCCAATCAAGTACAAGATGGCACCAAAAGGACTGATCAACTTGTGTCAAGGTCTGTTGTATTTTTGGGATCCTTACTTGAAACCAAGCATCTTTAGGAATCTTCAGGACATGAAAGTTCTTTTTCAACGTAAAATCACGAAAGAAATGTTTCTCTTGGTCTGTTCTAGTTTTGAGTATTAAACCTTTCTTATGCACAAAAAGAAAACATTAAGGTTTTCTTTCATTCAAGTTTTCTTTTGCTTCAAGTTTTTCTTTTTAATCAAAAAGAAAAACGTGAGGCACTAATTTACCATTAATTTCATGTTGGAAAACACTCAGAAGAGTTTCAAATTGAGAACAGAATGAAACACTTTCTTCAACAAATAAAGTAAAATTTTTAACTAAATTTCAGTCCTGTGCTCAGTGGTTTACACAATTTTACACAATTACATGATATTGTCATGATTAGTTTTATTTTAAAAAAAAATTCAAACTGTACTTCTGCGTGGTACCTGATGGACAAAACCAAAGTTTAGCCCCTGAAATTCCTTGCACCATCTAGCGGGCCAAATATATCCCCTGACAGTCCATGAAATCCAAGATTGTGTCTCATATAGTATTCCATGTTAATTGTGTAGCTCAGTGGTGCGTGCATTTTGCGGTTAGAAAAATGCATTTTACAGTTCAGTTGTAACACACGATGTGCTGATTGTTTCATTTTGCAAAATCCTTTTTTTTTGTATTTCTTCATTTTAAAGCCATTCTTTTGATCATGTATAGAAATTTATTCCAAATGAAAACTGTAGCGCAAAAAAATTGAAAGAACAAGATCTTCTGTTGAACAAACTTTAGACTAGTTCAGTGTTTTTTTAAACTAGTGTCAAACTAGTTGTTTATAAGCTCTTGAAATGTGAAACTAATTCTTGATAAGTAACAGTTTTAGATTTCTTAATTTATCTTTAAGAAAAAGATGTTGATTTCTTTGTGAGTGAACTTGTATATTATTTACCTGTAGTTTAAATGCATAATATAATTTGTTTTGTTTACTGAAATATTGGTATGATATCAAGTTTTAAAAATTGATGACTTCACTTTTCAAAAAGTCATTACACTTTAAACTTTTTAAGAGCCCGAAACGCACATGAAAACCACTCATTCCTTTTATATCTGAAGATGCATTGCTGTATGTTTCGTATATAGGTATAAATATGTTTAGTACATTGTTCTATAGGTATCCAAATTGTGTTTAATCTTAGAATAGCTTATAAATGTGGTTCTGGTATAGTTTGTATGCTTTCTGAAATGATACTTAAGTTGGAAATTAGATTATGTGGCTAACATTTGCAGAATGTCCTAATTTTGTTAAAATAGATTCAATGAACAATTTTCACCGATTTTTTAAAATCATTAATTTTTTTAAAAAATAAATATTGAACTTAATTGAGTTATGGAATCGGATCAGATCAATTAGCTAGAATATCCTTTTGAAGCATTAACAATTTTCAATCCTTTAATCGTCACATTTGCTTTGCTTTTCTTGAATGAAAGCAAAGAAACTTTCTTTTATTATGCCCTATTTTGTTGTGTAATCCACCATGAAAATTTATTGCACATTTAAAAATTCTACTTTTTATTTCATGTTGTCTTGCACTGATTTTCACTGTAATCAGTTAAAGAAATAATAATATGAAAAAAATAGACTCATAAATGAAACATTTTATTTGGTCACTGGATCATAAGAATTTGTTAGGGATTAATAAGTATCCTTTTGAACACATGTTTTCAGTGTTCTACCTGTATGAGGAAAAACCCTTTTCTCCTATTCATTGAAATTTTTATGAACAACACTAATGCACGATGTTGTTAATAATGCTAAGCTATACTAAGTACTTTCGTGCCTAATGCATCATTTTGCAGAGAGAGGAGCAAACAATTTTTTGAAAGCAAAAGTGGATTGTTTTCTTTCTTGCAGAATTCTACCCAGTTTTTTGTTTCTATGTGGCGCACATGCATGCATATAATTTTTAAAATTTTTGAAAAATAATTGGAGGATGTTACTTTCTACAGAGAAAGTGCAATATAAACTTTGACATTTCTATTTCACAGATTTTTTTAACGCTGAATAACAGTGGTGTGAACTTCAATTAAAATCATTAACATTGTGCCATTATGCTTCAGTTCTGAAGCCTTTTGACCCTGACACATTGGCAAGGAAAAATGGACAAATGAATTGTCACCTTCTGACAAAATATATTAAGTCCCGCTTTTGTATTAATCACTTACCACCCCCTTGAATACTTGGTGAATGGTGATGAATGGATATCAAAACGCATGTGATGAAACATTTGTTTTATTTATTTACTTTTGTAGATAGTCCTTTTGTGGTTGTTGCTCGCTCTTCAGGTCTTATTGCCGATTAGTTGACATAAGCCTTGAAATATTCAGTGAGGATCACCGACATATAGTTATCACAAAAGTACATTTAAATTTTGGAAATACTGAAGAAATTATATGCAATTGGCTATGATCCTTTCTAGGCTAATTCTTGCCTTTGTAATCAATCTCAATGAACAGTAAATGACTTCTTGCATCTGTTCACTCTCTTGAATCCAAACAAGTAATAGCTGCTTCTAAAAACTTTTCTAAATGACTACAACCCTTTTGAAACAGCCGATTTTCTTAATTGCAAACATTGTTAGAGCTGTAAAAAATTTAAAATGGTGACCTCTGGTTCTGGCTTGTGTGAAAAAATATAGCTGCTCAGCATATTCCATTCTAGTACATTTAAGAAACTGAATCATACCCTTTTCGACACTTTGCTCTTTGCTATTCATATTAGGTCATTAACCCTGGAATAGTATTTTAATCCTTATATTCATCATGTAGCCTTTCGGCAACATACCCAATTTAGTCTTCTAAAATACTTTAAGAACAAATTTTAGCTCTGTAGTTGCCAATCAACTAGAAAATGCTCATTGTAAATACTATTAAATCAATTTTAAACTTGTAAATGTGGCAATGTGATTGAAAACAAAAATTTTTTTGGCATTTGCAAATGTAGGATTTTTTTTTTTTTTTACAGCGCTTGAAAATACCTACTTTTAATTCTATGACAAAAGTTTTTCCTTCTTCTTGACTAGTAATGCATTTTATCAATGTTTTGGGACATTTGGTGGTAAGTTATCAGGTGTGCCCCCCCCCCCCCCCGAGAGCAAGGGTGCACCCCTCCCCCATAAATATTGCAAATCAAAACACCCCCCCCTAAAAATTTCAATGTCGCAGGGCAATTATGCTTTAGTTGCACATTATGCTTCAGTTGCACCTGGTGCTCCAAGGTGGGCTCCACTGAATAATTTCTTGTTTTTCCAGTTAAAGCCTGATGTTGCTACAATGGTTGTTTAACCATAAACTACTGAAACTAATTTTTTTTCTGTGTATTTTTCTCATGATTTAAACAGAAGCATAAAGCCAAAGAGCATATTTTAAAGTGCAGTAAAACCCCTCCTAACGGACACCCCTCAAATCCAGACAATTCCCCTCCCCCCATTCCAAGACAATAAACCCCTGTCCTGTGGACACCCCTCTATTGCGGACAAAAAAAAAATTGTCCCGATAGTGTCCGCATGAGAGGAGTTTTACTGTATTTTCAAATGATCATGCATATAAGCGTGAAATCTAAGTCCACATATTAATCACCATTGTACCACCCGTTTGTTACTAAATTGTGCAAAACATTTTTGTGACAAAAAAGCTCTACTGGGTATTCTGCAAGACGGAAGAAAGTCCGCATCTACACATTTATTGCATCGATACAAATGTCTGAATTATCGCACACTCTTTTTCTATTCATCAAGCAAAGAAACTGCTCTCATTTTTATTGATACTATGGCCAAAGAAAAATTTTATGTCGAATCACTTGCGAATCATCGGCAAAGTTTACCTATTTCTTCTTCGAATCTTTTTATTCATGAGCCAATCTGTCCTTCCATATTCAGGCAAATTTTCTCTAAAGTCAGTCTCTTAGCAGAGTTGCCATTATTAGGATAGCTGTTGTATTTTATCTAACTTAGTGGTAATTTTTGACAAAATTGCTTAGAAGGAATTTATAGGCATGGCTGATTGACTTGATTGTATTGCAAGGAATAATTAAAAATTAGCTTTCTCCGTTTTAAAATAGCTGAAGTTATGCATAGTTAAGTACCTAGTTCAATAAGTTTAATGGCTAGACAGTGGCTAGATAGATTTCCACCTTTTGAAAGAACAAAAATAGTTGTCACATTAATGATTTGTGAAAGCCATTTTTTAATTTCTCAAAACAGCTATTAGTAAAAAAATATTCAAACTGATGTTGAGAAAAACATTTCGCATTAACATATTTTTGGAAAATTGTTTCGTTAAAACGAGAAATTTAATACATTATCTTAATGGGTTTTAAAACAGGATCGAACGTTTTGCTCGTTGTAACCGATATTTCGTTGTAACTGGATTTAACTGTATTGCCTTATTTAATAACATTAATACATGAGAAAAAGTAAAATAAATTTTCTGGTGTTTTTTTATATAGCACATATGTTATTGGCAATATATGAAATTGGGTATCCTATGGAATGACAATGTCTCATGATATGTGTTATATAGAATGTGAGAATGAGTTTTCATACCTTGCCGGTCGAAATATCAGTACATATTTAAAAATAATAATAATAATAATAATCTTATTTTGCACTGCAAGTGCCAAAACAAAGAGTTATGAGGGGGGAGGGGAATTATGAAATTTCTCGTGCATAATTTTCGTCCAGCTTTAGGTACAAAACTGTAGACTGACTAAGAAGTAAATTATTGAGCTTAATGTCAGTACCAATTGTCTACCATACGTTGAATTTTAGACCATTTGCAAATGAGAAACATAATGTTTTTTTTATAATGTAATACATAATGTTACTGGATGTATGCAATCTTTGAAAAATGATTTAGGAAAAAAAAACTAATTTAATGAGTTTAAATTATGAATAAAAAGTATTAGTTTGAGAAAAATAACGGATCTGGCAGTGAAAATTTTTACATTCAATTTTTCACTACATGCAGAAAACCTTAGAGCTGAAAGGTTTCCCTCAAGATTTTCTCCCAAACATTTGTTTTTCAAAGTGTTTTAGAAATTCAGTTGCAAACCTAGATTCAAATTTGGCAGAAAAATATAAAAAGGGTGAAACTCAGTACAGGCAGTTTTTTCGAAAAATAATTTTCAAAAATGTTTTGCTTCTATGAGTGTTTAAAAGTGCTTAAGTTTTGTTCTATCAGTGCTAAAAATTTAAGTAAACTGCAGCAGTTGAAGCTTTGAGATTCTTATTAAACCGAGTGCTATATACATTAACGTTTCTCATCTTGATGACTATATACTGCAATGAAAGCTATCCATTTGTGATACAATCAAGTTAATCTTTTTCCATGTATAGAGTGAAGTCCATATTTAGCCTCAGATTCTATTCACGGCACATTTGCATGATGTAAAGGAATTTTTATCATAGAGTAGCGATGGTCAACTTTGCGTAGCTTTATACATCACACTTATCTTCAATCAAACTTTTTTTTTTTGAACTGCAACATATATCTGTAATGATACTTCAGAAACAAAAGTTTTGAATTCATGAACATTTGGTGAAAGGAAAATGCATTTAAGAAAGTAATGAAGTTTCAGGCCTTCAGGGTTTTGTGTCTAACTAAATATTTCTAAAAAAATTTGCCACCAAGACATTATAGAATTATAGCTCTGAAAAGAATTGGAGATTTTTTTTTAATACAAAATTACAGATTCTCAATGTATATATATATATGTATGTATGTATTTTTTTTTTCTTTTTGCTCGCTTGATTTTTTTTTAAAAAGTGCAATTTCACTAAATTCTTGCATTGAGTCATTGTCTCCATTGACATATTATTGTTTAATTACTTTTTTTATTCTCGATCTCCAGTAGAGCAATGTATCTGTTTTCATAATTTTAAACCACCTCATTTTTATCATGAAGTGTATTTTAAATTCATTCCAGATGCTATCATTCAAGGATTAGCATACACAGTAAGCAAATCAGCTAATCGGCCAATGCAGTTGAAATGGCCATAGTAAAACTGTAATGAACTCAAAACTGAATTGTATGAAAGCTTTTCTGTGTTTTTGATTACATGTTTAAGATATCATCAAAACCTTTTTGACCTTATTTTAACTTGAGGGCGAAATACGGTCATGCAGGCTCAGTGCTGGATGTACAATTTTTTCAAACCAAAAACTAATTTCAAGTTTTTGCTCCCACCCCTATTCATCTTTCTTCACATATTTACGTCTTATTTCAATGAAAAGACAGAAATAGGGTGAATTTGATGCCTGTGGAAGTTGCCGCATGGGGCAGAGGCCCCGGGTCGTTCCTTCTAGATCCGACACATGCAGGCCCCAACACACCCTTTTCCAAAATCTCCCCTTGACTATCCTTTTCCAGAGGTGTGGCCCCATTGGTTTTACTCCTTCTGCCTTTCTCTTTTGGTGATTCTATTTTTCATTGAAGTTATAGTCCGGTAAAAAAAGAATGAGAATTAATGTAATTTAACCTACATTCATATGTTGCTGTTCAGGTTCAGCTATGATTTGGTAAACGAATATTTAGTAAAACTTTGTCCCCTCCCATTCTTTCCAAAGCATCAGTTTTTTGACCTTAATCTATTGCAAATTACTTACCTGCGTTAACACATGAAAAATTGAGAGAGAATGAAAACGCTGTTCTGAAGATTATGAAAAATTAAAAGTAAAATCTTCATTTTTGAAATTCTTCCAAATTTTTTTAACTCATTGGAATCATATGATGAATTTTGTAGACATTAGGTACATGCCCAGGCATTTTAATTTGACTCCATTAGGTTAAGGCGTGCAAATTTTGTCTTACTTTAACTTGTGTAAATAATTTTTTCTATCAAATTAATCCATTTAATTAAATTTGCTATTCTTTCTACTTTTTTTAAAACTTAACACAACATAAAATTTTTAACTTTACATAAATTTATCTGGTAAAGTGTTTTATCGTAAAATTGACCATCACTGCCATAGCATATTTCTAAAATGCAACACTTTCTTAGGTGATAGCAAGAATCTAACTAAAATTTTAGAATTCTCTTTTATGGTGCTTCTTACAGGATCGATTTCTGAAAATTTGGCTTCGAAATTCTACATTTTTGCCCTTGTAAATTGACACATCTCATTCATTCTTTATATCCCTCTCTCTCTCTCTCTCTCTCTTAGAAAGATTTTTCATAGTCTAACAGAGGTTCCTATGAAAACCTCGAGTACGAAACAAACGAAGGTTGGTGCTGAAAATGTTCTCGGTTGTGTTCTGTATTTACTCTGGGAAATTGATTGCAATGAAATCTGTTGATATTTGCCCTTTTCACTGCTATCTTTATAAAAAAAAATTATTACTTTACTGAATGAATATGCAAGTGTAACTCAAAATTTAGTGCATGAATATTCAGTGCATAATTGATGTTTCTTTAATATACTCAGACAAAAAGGAAAAAATATTTTCTTAGTGAATATATAACCAACAAAATTTGTACCAGATATTATAACAGATTTATGTATTCAAAACTTAGAGGTGATTTTATATTAATTATATTTTGTAAGTAATTATTATGAATGAAAAAATGTTATTAACTTTCCCACGTTCTGTTTTTTTTTTCTTTTTTTCATTTTTTTCTTAAATTTTTCTCCAGTATCCGTAATTCAAAATTTGCATAAAAATAAACACTTGATCCAAAATTAGTCGCGTTAAAAAGGAAAGCTAGCTTTTGTTTTAGGTCAGAGTTTCCCAAACTGTGGTCCGCAGAACCCCGGGGTTCGCGAATCCATGCCAGGGGGTCCGCTGTGCTATTGAGCTAAAACGTTAAATATAATTGAGACTGAAGGAGGAGTAGCGATATTTTAATTCAAAAAGAAAGCATTCATTATTTATGAGGAATAATGAAGTTCTTGCTTAAGTACATGCAAGGCGCAGCAGCTTCCCCTTCCATCTCCTCCCCCCCCCAGAACTCTCGGAAGTAAACACTACACATTAATTAATTTTCTGTACATGACAAAGTTTATATTATTACAAAACTATATTAAGTAAAATACAAACACTGAGGCACATTTTTACTTCAAAAGTTAATTTTTATCAGTAAACTTGTTGTAGAAATTTCGTGATAACATTTTTATTCCCAATTGAATTCCAAATACAATTTTACTTCCAAAACTAGAAATAATAATGTAGGCAATGAAAACCAGACAAGAGTTCTGAAAAATATATAGAACAATGGGAAAAAAAAATAAATAAAAAAAAAGGTAAAAATATATTAGAAAAAAAATAGATTTTTAACTGTGCCTTTTTTTTATGTGTGGTGGGGGGAGGGGGGGTAGGCTCCGCGAAGTTCGTAATTCTTCAGGGGTTTGCCGAGGTTTGAAGTTTGGGAACCTCTGATTTAGGTTGAATTGTCCTAATTGAATGTTTTCTGATGTTGCCCATCCCATCCCTGTCGAAACGTTTGTCTTGTTAAGCTTTTCTTTTGAATGCATATGCGTTCCATCCCCAACAGTCTTCAGCATTCGAAATAGTTTTGTGTTGGTCTCAAGGACAGATCCAGAAATTTTTCAAGGGAGGGGCGATTGATTTTTATTACTTACTTTTTACTATATATACTGATTCAAAAATATTGATCACAAAGGTTTTGGACTTGAATTCCGAAACTGTTCTGGGAGATAGGGTTCCTAACCCAAACCTCCCCCCTCCCAGCATCAATGAAACTTGTCAAAATTTTGTTTTTTTGAACTTTATTTTCCAAAAATTACCGGTGGAGAGTCCCTCAAGGGAGGAGCGATCACCCCCATCGCCCCTCCCTTGTATCCGTCCCTGGTTGATCTCAGTAAATCATGACAAAACATAACAAAAATTGATACTTTAGTGAATTTTTTCCCCTTAGTTAAAAGTAATACTGAGTTCTTAAAAACTTTTTCATGAAAAAAAAAAGAGAAAGAAACAATAAATAATAAATGGAAGATTATATTTAGTAATTTTTAATATTTATTCAAGCGATTCTTCTGTGGAGTACATTGGCTTTGATTCCTTCGGGACAACCAAGGTACATGTACCCCCTAGTTAATTTTCACGGGGATAATGCCACCCCCTCCTTAAGGGAAACTCTTATTTTTGTCATATTTTGGCTTTTTATGATTTATGCAAATAATCACCCATACTGTTTGTTCATATTTTGAGTTTTTTTAAAAGTAGTTGTGAATTATCATTGCTTTTTGAAAAGTCAAATCAGATCCAAAAACTCATGTGATTTTGGAAAGTCGGCATCTCTGACCAAGTTATTATTAATTTTTGCTTTTAAGTAATTTTAATCTGTAGCTGTGTAGGCTGATAAAACAGATTTCATTGTACTTAATTCCAGTTCTGATAAATGTTTAAAAACGTGTTTTGTTTATTTGAAATATTTTATTGCAATCTAACAAGCTTTGTCTGGCAAGTGCAAACCATTGTGCTGCGCAAAGTGAAACGAGAATTGCTCACTTCTGGAAAATCCTGTAAAATGTGTTAAGATTTGTTTGCAGAGTATTTATTTCCATATGCATTGTAAAATATGTACATTTGTTTATTCTTATAAATAAACGCATTGTTTATACGACAGACTGAGATGGTAATCTGTCTTTTCACATTCCTCTGCCAGCATGAAGATAACTGCTCTGACAAACTTTAAGGAACAACACAAAAATAAAAAGTTGGAGAAGGTCAATAAAATCTGTAAGTTTATCAGTTTTCGAAGTTTTCCTTGAAATTTTTTTAAGAATATTTTTAGTGCACTTAGGAAAGTAAAAAAAAGAAATAACACATCGTATAATTGCATAAAATTGTTGATTATCTGTTGGATGTCTTTCCCATGACCGCATTTAGTTTTTATTGAAAAGGGGTTCCTTGAAACCCCAAAACGCAGGTCTGCAGAAATCTGCAATTTTGTAAAATTGGGTTGTGTCCCATTTTTCAAAAATGTTTTTCTGAAGATACATGGTCGAAAACATGGGGTGAGTTCCTTTTGTTCTTAAATTTCGACTTATTTTCTCTTTAAAAAAAAAATCTTAAAATACGTTCTGACGTTGTTTTCATTTTCGGTGCTGACATCACAAGTGAACAAGTTGCTAGAGTTACCAGAACAAAGTTTCAGGATACTGCCAAATTTCGTCAAATGAATATTTTATTTAGCTAAAAATTATCATTCCACTAATAATTGCTCGCTGTGAAAAATCACCAAAAAGTCAATATCTTGCCAGAAAAGACAACCACGCGCTCCAATTCAAGATGGCTGTCTTCACTTGTAACGTTACACGATGAAACTTTTTATTTAGAAATCTGCCATTTAAAAAAAATAATTAAAAGTTAAATGGTGGGAAAATAACTGTATTTTCTGGCTTGATGCTTTTTTTTTTTTGCTTATCTATCAGTCTCATTGACTAAAAGTAGTACTTTCGATTGAAGGAAACACCCCCATTATACCTTGTTATTTGTAATTTTTACTTTTCAATTAAGCACAAATGTGGTTTTCAACTTTACTTTAGAATGTATCTTTCCATTTGTCAAGTGACACCAAATGCTAGTTTCAGGCCCGAAGCAACGATTAAATAAATTGTTCACAATTTGCATTTCCACTCTGCGTGTGAATTGAAATACAGAAATTAGTGCACAGACCCTGAATAGTTGCTTCTGGTCTTCTTACAATTAAGGGGCCATTCATTAATTATGTAAGGATGATTTTGGCTATTTTTGACCCCCCCCTCCCTCCATGTGAGGGTAAGTAAGAATTTACACCCCTTCCCTATCTTACGTAAGATTTCATTTCATTTTTCAAAATAATAAAATAACGAGTCTTACATCACTCGAATCGTTATTAAATTCACTTTTTATTTTTTAAAAATCTTTTTGTGTAAAGAAATATTAACTAAAAGGAATCGAGACTGAATGTTCTTTACAAATATTTTTTGTATATGATGCGATACTAATTAAAAATAAGACATGCTGTACGCAGTACGACTCGGTTATTATATTTTACACTAATTCTTTGAAAAAAAGTAAAATCAGCTCATCCTAATTCCAGTTTTTACCTTCCAGACGCAAATGAAGTACGATCCCTCCCAAAACACTTGACCAAGCGATTTCTAATGTAAAATATCAATTTGAAAAATATTACGTAAGAATCGAGTTGACCCCTCCCCGCCCCCAAGTAAGAGTACATAGAGATTTTTCTAACCCCCCTCCCCCTCGAGATCCTTAGGTAATTAATGAATGGCCCCTAAGAACTTATTTTACATGCATTAGTTTCATGAGTTGCCGATTCATCTTTTTGTTCATTTGTGTTGCAAAAATAGCTCTTTCACTTCCGCTCTAAAGAATGGAAAAACCAGCTCAAAAATTTTGTATGCAGAAATTTTTTGTGTATTAAGATGTAAAATACCTTGCAGTTTGAAAAAAAAGGGGGGGGGGAGGGAATCAACATTAAATGCCATATATATATATATATATATATATATATATATATATATATATATACTAGTCGACCCGTGCGGAACTCCGCACTGTACTTCGAGTCGTTTCATAAGGCATTTCGCTCTTTAAAAATTTCAAAGAATGAATATTATGAAGAAAAACCGAAAAAAGTAAGCGCAAAAGAGAAGGCATGTAATTTGAAGACATCAGTAACAAAACCTCGTTAAATACAACGTTGTGATAATTTGATCATCGCTCCCCTTTTGGTTGTACGTATTTTCAATGCAAATGTAAATATCATTAAAAGTGTGGCTGAGTGACACGTGAAAAATCAGTAATTTTGCATGTGAAAAAACAGGTTGTGGCAAATACAGTCCTGCCCATGAGAGCATCTGACGAAAAAAAAAAAAAGATTAAAGATATATTTAGTAGCACGGATTCGAACTGGCGCCATTCTGATGAACAGTACGACGCTCCAACAAACTTAGCAACTGTGCCTTCCTTTTCGAATGCTATTAATTGAAGTAATGCGTAATAAAACACAGTAAAAAAGTTTTTCGCCGAAAAAAATAATAAGATTATGCGTCTATGTTTTGTCATTAGCCAGCATGATACGATTTAAACTTATTCGTAAAACATGGAATTTGATTAAAGAATGAAGAAGATCTCACGTAGCGATTGAAAAAAATATTCTAGAGAAGTAATAATTTCGGTTGAAAAAATAAGTGTTTTTATTTTTGAATATTCAACAATTTCCCATAGCAGGCTTCTTTAACCTGTACGGCTTAAAAGCCCGCACTTGTTTTTCTTTTAATCGAACACTTAAAATTCAAAACCAAAGCCAGTTGAACTGAGTCCGTTTTTTAAGTGTAATACAGTTTATAGCCGAACGCTCTACCGAAAAAAAAAAAACTTACAGGTAATTTTAAATTTTTTTTCTTGCCGAGAAGTGTTTTATTTTATTTTATTTTATTTTTTTTTTACAATTTGTTATCGCAGGCTGTTTGAACCGTTATGACTTAGATGGCAGCACGTGTTCATCATTTAACAGCACGGTTAAAATACAAAATAATTTGAACTAAGTTCTTTTTTAAGCGTAGCTTTTCAAATGTAGTAAAAATGTGATACGCTATTTGTTTTTTTGCAAAAAGAAGAAAAATATATATATATTACCCTTTAAATTGAGGTAGTATTTTTTTTTTATTTGTACAAAGAGTCAAAAACTCATTAGAAGAATCTATATTTCAACATACAATTTATTATATTTTACTGAACAAAAAACAATTCCAATGTAGTCTGAAATCTTAAACCTGATACTTATATTTTCTCTTACATTATGCTTTAATTTCCTTCCCGGAGCCAAAGCTTAAAAAAAAAAACCTCAAAATTGAGTATTAATTTAGCTCCGTGTTGCATCAAGTTTTCATAACAGCTAGGAGCGTTTCTACCTCATGTGTTCCCTCATATTTATTATTCATTGTTCATGTAATGCGCGATATTTTTCTAATTTTTTGATGCAGATTGTTTGGACGTGTGCCCGAACACGCATTCTCCTGGTTACGAAGAGAACGCTCTGCCGATCAAGCTAGTCAGCTCTGTCGGTCATAGCGCAAATTAAAGTTATAAGTTTAACTGAAAACCTCATTCTGGTTCTTTAAAACAGGTTTTTTGGCTGAAAAACACAATTTTTAGACCGTGGGTCTATTTTTCGTCAGTAGCCAGCACCATAAGCTTTAAAATAAGGCGTAAATCAAAGAAATCGATCAAGAATTGCGGAAAATCTGGCGTAGAAACCAAAAACAGGCTACAGAAATAATATATAAGGATATATATATATATATATATATATATATATATATATATATATATATATATATATATATATATATATATATATTATAAGCAAAGTGTTCCCATTTGAATTTCATAAATGTATCACAATACGAATGTTTACTCTTAGCTGTTTATTAAAATTATCTTTTTCTAGTTTTTGACGTTTATTTGCTTTTTGTGAATTTTTCCAATGCTACTATTTCAGGTGGTATTTAATGTACGATTTAATTTTTTAAAGCACGAATAGTGAGAATCGTTTTGGGAAAAATATTAAAAATTTTTGGGAAAAAATATTAAAAATTTTGGCGAAAGGAATGTAAGGAAGTTCATCAAAACTTGATGCTTCAGAGTTGAGGGCGGATCCGGCTTCTGGTTTCGGAGGGGGCGTTATTTAAATGAACACACAAACAGGAAAAGGGGGATTAATATTCTGGGGCGAATAGGGTGCTGGGGGCCCCAGTAAATTATCGAAAATTAAAGTCCCCAAAAAGGAGTTTGCTATTATTTGTTCATTCTTACGGATTTTGCTCGTTAATTGTTCTCATAGCATGAAGCGTAGTGCTACTGTAGATTATTTATCTTATTATAATACTATTAATGTAAAAAAAAATACATTTACAGAAACATTTTGCTTTTTTTTTAAATTTTATTTTTTATTTAAGAGAGATTCACTGCTATGAAACATGGAATTTCCTTGTCTCATTAACTCAGAAGTTAAAAAAAAAAAAAAAAAAAAAAAAAAACTTAGAATTTCTATTTAAAAGATGAAATACTCCGCAATCGACGATTTCTGGCTGAAATATATATCTAAGTTAATTTCGAAGTTTATTACTTTAATCGGTCTTCTACGTATTCCTTTTCTTATGCTTAATTTATACTACTTCGATATCTGACTCGTTCTAAAATGGAAACCACAGAAAACTTTAAAAGTTACTGAAATCTTGGAGCAGCTAGTTTCAGCTTTTATTTGTTAAACAGTGGTACTCGCACGGCTTTGCCAGTAGTAGAAAATTAAAAAGTTTTTCGTTCGCCATGTATATTTACAAATAATGTATGGTGAATTTCTCGCCCATTGGCTTGCTCATGTTACTGTTCCACGTTATGATAACTAGGTAATTTACTCGTCCATCTTATGATAATTTTGCTCAGTAAATGTTCTTAAAATTGGAATAGAAAAAGAATTAAATCGAATTTTCGAAAAATCGCGTCAAGGTGCGCACCCCCATGCTACAAACTAATTCTGTGCCAAATTTCATGAAAATCGGCCGAACGGTCTAGACGCTATGCGCGTTACAGAGATCCTGACCGACAGAGATCCAGATAGAAAGACTTTCAGCTTTATTATTAGTAAAGATTTTCTTCGTAGACTGGTAGTAGTCTGTTCTATTTATAGCTTTATTATTTTTCTGTGCAAACTTTTGCTGCAGATTGTCAAAACAGACAGTATTATGGGAAAACTTGGAAGTAGTATGAATGAGAGCAGAATATTTAATAACATGCACTTACATAAAAAGAAAAAAAAAAGAGGGGGATATGTGTTCGTGAGGCTTGAAGTGAGGAATTAAAAGAAATAATAAAAATATATACGTATAAATTGATAAATATTGGAGTACAGACGTTGCTCGAGCCCTTTAATAGTAAATGTTTCTTCTAATATCGTTTTTAACGTGAAAAATAAGACAATGGCGGTTTGTTGAAAAACTTTAATGTCCCTAACAAGGACAACCGAATCAAGAAAGTGTTAAGTTCTGACTGCTGGTAACTTTTTATGGTTAGTTTAAATGAAAAAAGAACGCTTTTTAACGTACTGTCATGTTTATTTACCTGTTTTGATACTCAGAACCGACAATAACCAGTAAAGTTGACAATTTCAAATTTTGGCCAGCTGTTTGTCTCAAATACCCGTCTGTGCGTCGCTATAAAGACGAATGGTCTCATCTCACTTTTAATCATTTTGCAGAAAACCGATTAAAATATGTCCAACTTACTGTATTGCTTGAGAACCACGACCAGTATGAGGGACTAACTTTTTTACTATTAATTGTAGAGGTCCCATTGGTCATATTATAAAATCGATTTTGGACATTTCTGTGGTGGTCATAACTCATTTTTCGATTTTTTTGAGATACGCCCATTCGTCTTTTTAGCGACGAAATGTTCTCATATGAAAATTTCCAAAACACGAAATATTTGTCCTGCTCTGCCGTGCTGAGCGCAAAAGTCATGCCTGAACTTTTTGTTTAAATTGAGTTAGTAACCAGGGCGGTTTTGCAGAGCCCGATCATTCTGATGTTGGACATGCGGCACATTTCAATTTCAGGGCCCCCCCTAAGACCGGACTAAAGTTTCTGAAGACACTGGGCAAGAAATTCATTTTGTGCCCCCCCCCTCCCCTATTTCCCACTTATTCTATAAAATAAATCTTTAAAATATTTCGATACTTGAGAGACAAACACAACCATGCTAAATTTGGTGGTACCTACTCACATCACAATACATTACATATATTCAGTAAATTACCGCCCATTAACCAGGGCTAAAGCCGAAATAGATGGAATACACAGCCAGCTCAGTCATTTTCAGCCGAGGACTGCAGTTTCGTGCTTATTAGCACTCATCAGCCCGGCATAGGAAAGTGACTGAGCTGGAGATGAAAAACCTCTTAAGGAAGCCAAGAGTGCGAAACAAACTGGTAGCTAATACAGTACATATATTTCAAAAGTAGGAGAGATACAGTATACAATAATAATTATATAAAATATGGTTCAACTTTGCCCGTTGCAGTAAACTGTAAATATCAAAGTTATCTGTGATATAACTTTTAATAATAATACAGACTAAACTTGGAGTAGTTTTGGTGTTTGCAAAGAGATAAAATTTTTATGAGGAATTTTTTGTCAACAAATAATAGATTTTTTTCCTTGCCTTTTTTACTTGCTTTTGCAAAAATTGTCTTTTCCTTGCATTTGAAAAAATATCAATGAAGAGAAGGAAATAACACCCAGGGCAATGTCATTGTACTCTAGATTCTGAGTGAAATCATTATTAATTTTTAATTAGCATGACAGCAGTTTCTTATTTTGAACTCAGCTTAACACGGCAGTAACTAAAGATTATCTTGCTATGATGCTATTGATGTAAAAAAGCCACATTTACAGAAACATTTCGCGGTTCGGCTGTGGAACGAAGAAATTCCTTCTGTCACTAATTCAAAAGTAAAGTTACTTAGAATTTCTATTTGTTCGATTAAATACTTCACAATCGAAGATTACTAGCAGAAAAATACGTTTAAGTTAATGTTATTTTAAGTTATGTGAATCATTCTGAGAAGGAAACTAAAGAAAACTCTTAACTTGAAGAAAAAAAAAAGATACCGAAATCTTGCAACAGCTAACTTCAGTTTTCCTTAGTTGTCTATTTTCTTTACATGTTCTACTTGTTAACTGTTCTCATCTACTACTTCCAAAACACGAAGCATAGTAGGGGAATATGGGGCAAAGTGAAATAATGAAATATTTCCTCCGCTTTTAGTGCCACTTTCATAGAAATATTTTAACTATCTAGTAACATATGTAATCTATTAAAGTCAAGAAAAAAAATGCCTCTGAAAATCAAAGCATAGGACAATGCATGTAATTTTCAAAAATTGATACTCAAATTGTAATATTTTGCTGTAAGTCAAAAATTATTTTGATATTATCAAATGATAAACTTCTTGTTAGTAACATTTTAGGTATTAATTGTGACTTTCTAATATTCGGTGCAGTAATTATTTAGATAATATTTAGCTTGTTTGTATTTTTAATATTTTTCACAATTAGTCAAGTGTATGCGGGACAAAGTAGATGGGGTAAATTAAAATTGTGCATTTCGTTTACTCATTCAATCATTTACTAAATCACTTACGTATTTATTAATTAACTAATTTATTTGCATTCCTTTATTTAATAATTCACCTATTAATTCATTCTTTTACTTATTTTCTTATTCATCCACTATTTTATTTACTCATTAATTTTTTCTCATGTATTAATTAGTTTTGTGAGTTTATTGTTTCGTTCTCTTTTCATTTATTAAATTATCCCTTTATTTGTTCATTATTTTATTCAAAAATATTTTTCACAATCGAATAGAGCAGAGGTTCCCAAACTTCAGACCTCTGCGGACCCCCTCCGAAAAATTAGGAACTTCGCGGACACCCCCCCCCCTTCTCCGGCGAGCGCGCGCGCAAAAAAAAAAAAAAAAAAAAAAAAAAAATGACACAGTTAAATTTATTTTTTACTTCGTTTTACAAAAAAAGGAAGTATTGTATTCGCGAAAAAAATTTCATTCAAAAATCGGTCGTAATTTCCATTTTGCTCACCCCTGAATGAATGTTGAGTTTTTTTTTTCAACCAGACCACACGTGGATTAGTACCTAAGAAAGTATAGACCCCCGAAGTATCCATTTTGACAATCCCCGAGTTAATTACAACGAATTTTCTCGTGACATACGTATGTGCGTATGTATCTCGCATAACTCAAGAACGGTATGTCCTAGAAAGTTGAAATTTGGTACGTAGACTCCTAGTGGGGTCTAGTTGTGCACCTTCCCTTTTCGTTGCAATCAGGTGTTTCTAAAGGGGACTTTTGCCCCTCTATGGGGAGGGGGAATCTTGTTAATTTCGATGCAAACTCAAGTGGTGTTATAATTTGGCGGACACTTGGCGATATATCGCCAGTCTTTTGGTTGCCAAGTTTTTTCGCCAACTTGGCGACAAATTTGGCGGTTTTTTTTTAAAATTTATTTATTTATTATTTTTTTTTTTTTAATCTGGTTTCAATGTGGCCACTGTTGGTGATATTTAGAGAGTTAACTATTGAGTCACATTAAAATTGCCAATAATGGGGAAATGACATTAAGTTGGTGTAAAAGGAAATTATGTGATGCACAGATCAGCTCGTTTCTAATTTATTTTTACTTACTATTTCTCATACTATTATTTTGAATTATGGAAGTAAAATTCTATTTGAAGTTCAATTAGGAATAAAAATGTTATCACCGAATTTCTGCGACAAGTTTATTAGTAAAAATGAACTTTTGAAGTTAGTGAACAAACCACTGTTAGCCTAGTTTAAGTGTGTTAATTTTTCATATGAGTTGTACTTTTATGGCGTATTAGAATGTTATTTAGTAACTACGGTTCGCGCAAACGCTCCTCTGGCAGTTTTGAAACAATATGACCTTGTCATCTACACAAAATTAATTATTTAATGTGTAGTGTGTTTACTTTCAAGAATTCCGCGGGGGGGGGGGGGGGGGAGCTGCGTCCTCCATGTACTTGAGCAAAAACTTTTTTATTCCTTATAAATTTGCATTTTTTTTCTTTTTTGGATTAAAATATCGTTTCATCCTTCAATCTCTATCATGTTCAATATTTTAGCTGGAATGCACCGCGAACCCCCTTGCATGGACTCGCGGACCCCCGGGGGTCCGCGGACCACAGTTTGGGAAACTCTGGAATAGAAAATATTTCATTTTTCTTTTTGCCCCATGGGAAAAAAATGTAAATGTTCCCCCCTTTTTTTGAAGGCACAATTTTACTGCCAAAAATAAACTAGTATGTTGTGGGCTATCACGAAACTTTCTTCTATATCTTTCTTACAATTCTGATCCCTCCCCATGCTTGACGAGGAAGCAATATTCCCAACAAAAACAAAGTTACACACGCCGAAACTTGCCGACCATCCCAATTCCCGATTTATCTCGAAAGTAAAGTAAAGAATGAAAATTGAAAATTATTTTAAAAGCCTTGCTTGAAATAATTACAAACATTTATTAGTTAAAACACAAGATGGCAAAAGTTAAACATTTTAAATCGTTGAGATAATATTTCCGGTACAATTAAAATCACGAGAAATACGCAGACGACAGTCTGTTACGATTTATCTTTCTTATTGTTTCATTAATAAAGCTATTTTTATTCGCAAAAAGAAAAAAAAATCAGTACCTCTTGGAGCGATTTGTCCCAAAATTGAACCAACGTTTGTTTACATATAAGTTCACATTTGTTCTAAACTCTATTCAGAACGTAGCATTACTTTTTGAGATATAGTACTCGCAATGAAAGAGAAAGAACGTTCGATTGCACTACCCCCTTTTCAGCTTTTGACACCGAAATAAAATCAGCTCATGTACCTTTTAAGTGCTACTTTTAGATAAATTTTTGTTTGATTCCGTTCATTATTTCTTGAGATACAGCAGTCACAAGTGACGACAAAAAACGTTCTATAGCTCAGCCCCTTTTTGAGCTATTGACACCAAAATTGAATCAGCTCCTGCACCTGTTACGGGCAACATATGGACCAAATTTTGTTTGATTTCGCCAGTTACTTCCTGGGGAATAGCAGGCACGCATAACTCAAAAAACGTCCCATTGCTCCACCTCCCTTGGAAGAATTCGCCCCAAAAACCAATGGGCACAAGTTCACATAGGGGCACATATGTGTACCGAATTTCGTTCGATTTCATGCGGTAGTTTTTGCTGTAGAGCGGCCACAAAAAACTGGTCACACACATACGTGACACACACACAGACATTTTCCAACTAGTATGTTGTGGCCATCACGAAACTTTCTTCTATATTTTTCCTTTTTCTGATCCCTCCCCATGCTTGACGAGGAAGCAATATTCCCAACAAAAGCAAAATTACACATGCAAAAACTTGACGACCATCCCGATGTCTGAATTATTGTAAAAGCAAAGCAAAGAGCGAAAATTGAAAGTTACTTTAAAAGCCTTACTTAATTAATTACAAATATTTTATTTATTAAAAAACATAAGATGGCAACAGTTAAAAATTTTAAATCATTGAGATAATATTTCCGATCATTTCCATACAATTAAAATCACGAGAAATACGCAGACGACAATCTATTACGATTTATCTTTCTTATTGTTGCATTAATAAAGCTATTTTTATTCGCAAAAAAAAAAAAAAAAAAAAAAAAAAAAAAAAAAAAAAAATCAACACCTCTTGGAGCGATTGGAGTCAAAATTGAACCGAAGCCTGTTTACGTGTGGATTCACATATATTCCAAATTTCAACCAGAACGTAGCATTACTTCTTGAGATAGGGCACTCACAATGAAAAAAAAGAACGGGCGATTGCGCTACCCCCTTTTTAGCTGTTGACACCAAAATAAAATCAGCTCTTATACCCACTAACGGGGTACTTGTCAAAAAATTTTTGTTTGATTCCGTTCGTTATTTCTTGAGATACAGCAGTCACAATTCACGACAAAAAACGTTCTATAACTCAACCCCCGTTTGAGCTATTGACACCAAAATTGAATCAGCACCTGCTCCAGTTAGGGGCAACATATGGACCAAATTTTGTTTGATTCCGCCAGTTACTTCCTGAGGAATAGCAATCAAGCATAACTCAAAAAACGTCCCATTGCTCCACCCCCCTTGGAGGAATTCGCGCCAAAAACCAATGGGCACAAGTTCACATAGAGTCACATATGTGTACCAAATTTCGTTCGATTTCATGCGATAGTTTTTGCTGTAGAGCGGCCACAAATAACTGGTCACACACAGACGTGACACACACACATACACACACACATACATACACACACACACAGACAGACAGACATTTTCCAAAAATAGTCGAAATGGACTCAGCACACCTCAAAACGTTCGAATCCGTCAAAATTCGAAATTCGAAAATTTGCACGAATCCAGTACTTTCTTCTATATAGTCTAGATGTAGAAGAAAGTAAAAATGGTCGAAATGGATTCAGCACACCTCAAAACGTTAGAATCCTTCGAAATTCGAAAATTTGCACGAATCCAATACTTTCTCCTATATATTAGATATAGAAGAAAGTAAAAAGAATGTTTCAATATAAGTTTATTATAAAGTACAATGTTCTTTCTTTATGTACTGTAATTTTCAAAAAAAAAAAAAAAATCATTTGTGTGTTTTGAAAAAGCTCAGTCACCTTAACCATTTCGCTTTGCTCCACATTCCCTTACTACTGTAGATGATTTATCTTACTATAATACTATTGATGTAAAAAAGCCACATTTACAGAAACATTTCGCTGACTCTGCTGTGGAACATAAAATTTCCCTTGTCTCACTAATTTTATAACTCAAAGTTTTAAACAAAAGCTAGGACTTCTATTTGAAAGAACTTCGCAATCAAGGATTACCAGCAAAAAAATATGTTTAGCTTAATTTCGAATTTGATTACTTTAATGCGTCTTGTATACCTTTTCTAAAGTTTAGTTCACACTATTTCGATGTCTGAAGCATTTAAACCAGGAAAACACTTTGGTGTATAAATAATTTTTTTTAAAAAATAAGTCGCCAAATTTAGCGTAATATTCTGTTCATCGTTTCCAACCTTCCACTTCTCGCTAATTTTGGCTTCTTTTTTAAAAATTTTGCCGGAAAGCGAGTCTTTAGATTTAGATAACGGAAAGGGGGTGGAGAGGGGGCAAATGATTTATGCGTCAAAAAGCATATTTCACTATGCTTCTTTCAATTACGTATTTAATAAATGTTCAATGTTTCACTGGTGAGAAGGAAACTAGAGAATAAGTAACTATATCAGTATAAAAACTAGAAGTTCCGTGCAGAACTAAACGAGCCTACTATCCCGTTATACCAATATCAACTTTCTAGTACCTAATCAATATTCTCTAATTTAGATGAGCTGCAAACTATGTCAAACATTTTTTGGAGTCAAAAAAATAATTTTTCGCGTTGTCGTTAATGTTAAAAAAAAAAAAAAAAATTGAATTGTTCCAAAAGTAAAAAATAAGTCGCCAAATTTAGCGTAATATTCTGTTCATCGTTTCCAGAACCTTCCACTTCTCGCTATTTTTGGCTTCTTTTTTAAAATTTCGCCGGAAAGCGAGTCTTTAGATTTAGATAACGTGAAAGGAGGTGGAGAGGGGGCAAATGATTTATGCGTCAAAAAGCATATTTCACTATGCTTCTTTCAATTACGTATTTAATAAATGTTCATTGTTTCACTGGTGAGAAGGAAACTAGAGAATAAGTAACTATATCAGTATAAAAACTAGAAGTTCCGTGCAGAACTAAACGAGCCTACTATCCCGTTATACCAATATCAACTTTCTAGTACCTAATCAATATTCTCTAATTTAGATGAGCTGCAAACTATGTCAAACATTTTTTGGAGTCAAAAAAATAATTTTTCGCGTTGTCGTTAATGTTAAAAAAAAAAAAAAATTGAATTGTTCCAAAAGTAAAAAATAAGTCGCCAAATTTAGCGTAATATTCTGTTCATCGTTTCCAGAACCTTCCACTTCTCGCTATTTTTGGCTTCTTTTTTAAAATTTCGCCGGAAAGCGAGTCTTTAGATTTAGATAACGTGAAAGGAGGTGGAGAGGGGGCAAATGATTTATGCGTCAAAAAGCATATTTCACTATGCTTCTTTCAATTACGTATTTAATAAATGTTCATTGTTTCACTGGTGAGAAGGAAACTAGAGAATAAGTAACTATATCAGTATAAAAACTAGAAGTTCCGTGCAGAACTAAACGAGCCTACTATCCCGTTATACCAATATCAACTTTCTAGTACCTAATCAATATTCTCTAATTTAGATGAGCTGCAAACTATGTCAAACATTTTTTGGAGTCAAAAAAATAATTTTTCGCGTTGTCGTTAATGTTAAAAAAAAAAAAAAAAAATTGAATTGTTCCAAAAGTAAAAAATAAGTCGCCAAATTTAGCGTAATATTCTGTTCATCGTTTCCAGAACCTTCCACTTCTCGCTATTTTTGGCTTCTTTTTTAAAATTTCGCCGGAAAGCGAGTCTTTAGATTTAGATAACGTGAAAGGAGGTGGAGAGGGGGCAAATGATTTATGCGTCAAAAAGCATATTTCACTATGCTTCTTTCAATTACGTATTTAATAAATGTTCATTGTTTCACTGGTGAGAAGGAAACTAGAGAATAAGTAACTATATCAGTATAAAAACTAGAAGTTCCGTGCAGAACTAAACGAGCCTACTATCCCGTTATACCAATATCAACTTTCTAGTACCTAATCAATATTCTCTAATTTAGATGAGCTGCAAACTATGTCAAACATTTTTTGGAGTCAAAAAAATAATTTTTCGCGTTGTCGTTAATGTTAAAAAAAAAAAAAAATTGAATTGTTCCAAAAGTAAAAAATAAGTCGCCAAATTTAGCGTAATATTCTGTTCATCGTTTCCAGAACCTTCCACTTCTCGCTATTTTTGGCTTCTTTTTTAAAATTTCGCCGGAAAGCGAGTCTTTAGATTTAGATAACGTGAAAGGAGGTGGAGAGGGGGCAAATGATTTATGCGTCAAAAAGCATATTTCACTATGCTTCTTTCAATTACGTATTTAATAAATGTTCATTGTTTCACTGGTGAGAAGGAAACTAGAGAATAAGTAACTATATCAGTATAAAAACTAGAAGTTCCGTGCAGAACTAAACGAGCCTACTATCCCGTTATACCAATATCAACTTTCTAGTACCTAATCAATATTCTCTAATTTAGATGAGCTGCAAACTATGTCAAACATTTTTTGGAGTCAAAAAAATAATTTTTCGCGTTGTCGTTAATGTTAAAAAAAAAAAAAAAATTGAATTGTTCCAAAAGTAAAAAATAAGTCGCCAAATTTAGCGTAATATTCTGTTCATCGTTTCCAGAACCTTCCACTTCTCGCTATTTTTGGCTTCTTTTTTAAAATTTCGCCGGAAAGCGAGTCTTTAGATTTAGATAACGTGAAAGGAGGTGGAGAGGGGGCAAATGATTTATGCGTCAAAAAGCATATTTCACTATGCTTCTTTCAATTACGTATTTAATAAATGTTCATTGTTTCACTGGTGAGAAGGAAACTAGAGAATAAGTAACTATATCAGTATAAAAACTAGAAGTTCCGTGCAGAACTAAACGAGCCTACTATCCCGTTATACCAATATCAACTTTCTAGTACCTAATCAATATTCTCTAATTTAGATGAGCTGCAAACTATGTCAAACATTTTTTGGAGTCAAAAAAATAATTTTTCGCGTTGTCGTTAATGTTAAAAAAAAAAAAAATTGAATTGTTCCAAAAGTAAAAAATAAGTCGCCAAATTTAGCGTAATATTCTGTTCATCGTTTCCAGAACCTTCCACTTCTCGCTATTTTTGGCTTCTTTTTTAAAATTTCGCCGGAAAGCGAGTCTTTAGATTTAGATAACGTGAAAGGAGGTGGAGAGGGGGCAAATGATTTATGCGTCAAAAAGCATATTTCACTATGCTTCTTTCAATTACGTATTTAATAAATGTTCATTGTTTCACTGGTGAGAAGGAAACTAGAGAATAAGTAACTATATCAGTATAAAAACTAGAAGTTCCGTGCAGAACTAAACGAGCCTACTATCCCGTTATACCAATATCAACTTTCTAGTACCTAATCAATATTCTCTAATTTAGATGAGCTGCAAACTATGTCAAACATTTTTTGGAGTCAAAAAAATAATTTTTCGCGTTGTCGTTAATGTTAAAAAAAAAAAAAAAATTGAATTGTTCCAAAAGTAAAAAATAAGTCGCCAAATTTAGCGTAATATTCTGTTCATCGTTTCCAGAACCTTCCACTTCTCGCTATTTTTGGCTTCTTTTTTAAAATTTCGCCGGAAAGCGAGTCTTTAGATTTAGATAACGTGAAAGGAGGTGGAGAGGGGGCAAATGATTTATGCGTCAAAAAGCATATTTCACTATGCTTCTTTCAATTACGTATTTAATAAATGTTCATTGTTTCACTGGTGAGAAGGAAACTAGAGAATAAGTAACTATATCAGTATAAAAACTAGAAGTTCCGTGCAGAACTAAACGAGCCTACTATCCCGTTATACCAATATCAACTTTCTAGTACCTAATCAATATTCTCTAATTTAGATGAGCTGCAAACTATGTCAAACATTTTTTGGAGTCAAAAAAATAATTTTTCGCGTTGTCGTTAATGTTAAAAAAAAAAAAAAATTGAATTGTTCCAAAAGTAAAAAATAAGTCGCCAAATTTAGCGTAATATTCTGTTCATCGTTTCCAGAACCTTCCACTTCTCGCTATTTTTGGCTTCTTTTTTAAAATTTCGCCGGAAAGCGAGTCTTTAGATTTAGATAACGTGAAAGGAGGTGGAGAGGGGGCAAATGATTTATGCGTCAAAAAGCATATTTCACTATGCTTCTTTCAATTACGTATTTAATAAATGTTCATTGTTTCACTGGTGAGAAGGAAACTAGAGAATAAGTAACTATATCAGTATAAAAACTAGAAGTTCCGTGCAGAACTAAACGAGCCTACTATCCCGTTATACCAATATCAACTTTCTAGTACCTAATCAATATTCTCTAATTTAGATGAGCTGCAAACTATGTCAAACATTTTTTGGAGTCAAAAAAATAATTTTTCGCGTTGTCGTTAATGTTAAAAAAAAAAAAAAAAAAAATTGAATTGTTCCAAAAGTAAAAAATAAGTCGCCAAATTTAGCGTAATATTCTGTTCATCGTTTCCAGAACCTTCCACTTCTCGCTATTTTTGGCTTCTTTTTTAAAATTTCGCCGGAAAGCGAGTCTTTAGATTTAGATAACGTGAAAGGAGGTGGAGAGGGGGCAAATGATTTATGCGTCAAAAAGCATATTTCACTATGCTTCTTTCAATTACGTATTTAATAAATGTTCATTGTTTCACTGGTGAGAAGGAAACTAGAGAATAAGTAACTATATCAGTATAAAAACTAGAAGTTCCGTGCAGAACTAAACGAGCCTACTATCCCGTTATACCAATATCAACTTTCTAGTACCTAATCAATATTCTCTAATTTAGATGAGCTGCAAACTATGTCAAACATTTTTTGGAGTCAAAAAAATAATTTTTCGCGTTGTCGTTAATGTTAAAAAAAAAAAAAAATTGAATTGTTCCAAAAGTAAAAAATAAGTCGCCAAATTTAGCGTAATATTCTGTTCATCGTTTCCAGAACCTTCCACTTCTCGCTATTTTTGGCTTCTTTTTTAAAATTTCGCCGGAAAGCGAGTCTTTAGATTTAGATAACGTGAAAGGAGGTGGAGAGGGGGCAAATGATTTATGCGTCAAAAAGCATATTTCACTATGCTTCTTTCAATTACGTATTTAATAAATGTTCATTGTTTCACTGGTGAGAAGGAAACTAGAGAATAAGTAACTATATCAGTATAAAAACTAGAAGTTCCGTGCAGAACTAAACGAGCCTACTATCCCGTTATACCAATATCAACTTTCTAGTACCTAATCAATATTCTCTAATTTAGATGAGCTGCAAACTATGTCAAACATTTTTTGGAGTCAAAAAAATAATTTTTCGCGTTGTCGTTAATGTTAAAAAAAAAAAAAAAATTGAATTGTTCCAAAAGTAAAAAATAAGTCGCCAAATTTAGCGTAATATTCTGTTCATCGTTTCCAGAACCTTCCACTTCTCGCTATTTTTGGCTTCTTTTTTAAAATTTCGCCGGAAAGCGAGTCTTTAGATTTAGATAACGTGAAAGGAGGTGGAGAGGGGGCAAATGATTTATGCGTCAAAAAGCATATTTCACTATGCTTCTTTCAATTACGTATTTAATAAATGTTCATTGTTTCACTGGTGAGAAGGAAACTAGAGAATAAGTAACTATATCAGTATAAAAACTAGAAGTTCCGTGCAGAACTAAACGAGCCTACTATCCCGTTATACCAATATCAACTTTCTAGTACCTAATCAATATTCTCTAATTTAGATGAGCTGCAAACTATGTCAAACATTTTTTGGAGTCAAAAAAATAATTTTTCGCGTTGTCGTTAATGTTAAAAAAAAAAAAAAAAAAAATTGAATTGTTCCAAAAGTAAAAAATAAGTCGCCAAATTTAGCGTAATATTCTGTTCATCGTTTCCAGAACCTTCCACTTCTCGCTATTTTTGGCTTCTTTTTTAAAATTTCGCCGGAAAGCGAGTCTTTAGATTTAGATAACGTGAAAGGAGGTGGAGAGGGGGCAAATGATTTATGCGTCAAAAAGCATATTTCACTATGCTTCTTTCAATTACGTATTTAATAAATGTTCATTGTTTCACTGGTGAGAAGGAAACTAGAGAATAAGTAACTATATCAGTATAAAAACTAGAAGTTCCGTGCAGAACTAAACGAGCCTACTATCCCGTTATACCAATATCAACTTTCTAGTACCTAATCAATATTCTCTAATTTAGATGAGCTGCAAACTATGTCAAACATTTTTTGGAGTCAAAAAAATAATTTTTCGCGTTGTCGTTAATGTTAAAAAAAAAAAAAAAAAAAATTGAATTGTTCCAAAAGTAAAAAATAAGTCGCCAAATTTAGCGTAATATTCTGTTCATCGTTTCCAGAACCTTCCACTTCTCGCTATTTTTGGCTTCTTTTTTAAAATTTCGCCGGAAAGCGAGTCTTTAGATTTAGATAACGTGAAAGGAGGTGGAGAGGGGGCAAATGATTTATGCGTCAAAAAGCATATTTCACTATGCTTCTTTCAATTACGTATTTAATAAATGTTCATTGTTTCACTGGTGAGAAGGAAACTAGAGAATAAGTAACTATATCAGTATAAAAACTAGAAGTTCCGTGCAGAACTAAACGAGCCTACTATCCCGTTATACCAATATCAACTTTCTAGTACCTAATCAATATTCTCTAATTTAGATGAGCTGCAAACTATGTCAAACATTTTTTGGAGTCAAAAAAATAATTTTTCGCGTTGTCGTTAATGTTAAAAAAAAAAAAAAAAATTGAATTGTTCCAAAAGTAAAAAATAAGTCGCCAAATTTAGCGTAATATTCTGTTCATCGTTTCCAGAACCTTCCACTTCTCGCTATTTTTGGCTTCTTTTTTAAAATTTCGCCGGAAAGCGAGTCTTTAGATTTAGATAACGTGAAAGGAGGTGGAGAGGGGGCAAATGATTTATGCGTCAAAAAGCATATTTCACTATGCTTCTTTCAATTACGTATTTAATAAATGTTCATTGTTTCACTGGTGAGAAGGAAACTAGAGAATAAGTAACTATATCAGTATAAAAACTAGAAGTTCCGTGCAGAACTAAACGAGCCTACTATCCCGTTATACCAATATCAACTTTCTAGTACCTAATCAATATTCTCTAATTTAGATGAGCTGCAAACTATGTCAAACATTTTTTGGAGTCAAAAAAATAATTTTTCGCGTTGTCGTTAATGTTAAAAAAAAAAAAAAAAAAAATTGAATTGTTCCAAAAGTAAAAAATAAGTCGCCAAATTTAGCGTAATATTCTGTTCATCGTTTCCAGAACCTTCCACTTCTCGCTATTTTTGGCTTCTTTTTTAAAATTTCGCCGGAAAGCGAGTCTTTAGATTTAGATAACGTGAAAGGAGGTGGAGAGGGGGCAAATGATTTATGCGTCAAAAAGCATATTTCACTATGCTTCTTTCAATTACGTATTTAATAAATGTTCATTGTTTCACTGGTGAGAAGGAAACTAGAGAATAAGTAACTATATCAGTATAAAAACTAGAAGTTCCGTGCAGAACTAAACGAGCCTACTATCCCGTTATACCAATATCAACTTTCTAGTACCTAATCAATATTCTCTAATTTAGATGAGCTGCAAACTATGTCAAACATTTTTTGGAGTCAAAAAAATAATTTTTCGCGTTGTCGTTAATGTTAAAAAAAAAAAAAAAAATTGAATTGTTCCAAAAGTAAAAAATAAGTCGCCAAATTTAGCGTAATATTCTGTTCATCGTTTCCAGAACCTTCCACTTCTCGCTATTTTTGGCTTCTTTTTTAAAATTTCGCCGGAAAGCGAGTCTTTAGATTTAGATAACGTGAAAGGAGGTGGAGAGGGGGCAAATGATTTATGCGTCAAAAAGCATATTTCACTATGCTTCTTTCAATTACGTATTTAATAAATGTTCATTGTTTCACTGGTGAGAAGGAAACTAGAGAATAAGTAACTATATCAGTATAAAAACTAGAAGTTCCGTGCAGAACTAAACGAGCCTACTATCCCGTTATACCAATATCAACTTTCTAGTACCTAATCAATATTCTCTAATTTAGATGAGCTGCAAACTATGTCAAACATTTTTTGGAGTCAAAAAAATAATTTTTCGCGTTGTCGTTAATGTTAAAAAAAAAAAAAAAAATTGAATTGTTCCAAAAGTAAAAAATAAGTCGCCAAATTTAGCGTAATATTCTGTTCATCGTTTCCAGAACCTTCCACTTCTCGCTATTTTTGGCTTCTTTTTTAAAATTTCGCCGGAAAGCGAGTCTTTAGATTTAGATAACGTGAAAGGAGGTGGAGAGGGGGCAAATGATTTATGCGTCAAAAAGCATATTTCACTATGCTTCTTTCAATTACGTATTTAATAAATGTTCATTGTTTCACTGGTGAGAAGGAAACTAGAGAATAAGTAACTATATCAGTATAAAAACTAGAAGTTCCGTGCAGAACTAAACGAGCCTACTATCCCGTTATACCAATATCAACTTTCTAGTACCTAATCAATATTCTCTAATTTAGATGAGCTGCAAACTATGTCAAACATTTTTTGGAGTCAAAAAAATAATTTTTCGCGTTGTCGTTAATGTTAAAAAAAAAAAAAAAAATTGAATTGTTCCAAAAGTAAAAAATAAGTCGCCAAATTTAGCGTAATATTCTGTTCATCGTTTCCAGAACCTTCCACTTCTCGCTATTTTTGGCTTCTTTTTTAAAATTTCGCCGGAAAGCGAGTCTTTAGATTTAGATAACGTGAAAGGAGGTGGAGAGGGGGCAAATGATTTATGCGTCAAAAAGCATATTTCACTATGCTTCTTTCAATTACGTATTTAATAAATGTTCATTGTTTCACTGGTGAGAAGGAAACTAGAGAATAAGTAACTATATCAGTATAAAAACTAGAAGTTCCGTGCAGAACTAAACGAGCCTACTATCCCGTTATACCAATATCAACTTTCTAGTACCTAATCAATATTCTCTAATTTAGATGAGCTGCAAACTATGTCAAACATTTTTTGGAGTCAAAAAAATAATTTTTCGCGTTGTCGTTAATGTTAAAAAAAAAAAAAAAAAAAATTGAATTGTTCCAAAAGTAAAAAATAAGTCGCCAAATTTAGCGTAATATTCTGTTCATCGTTTCCAGAACCTTCCACTTCTCGCTATTTTTGGCTTCTTTTTTAAAATTTCGCCGGAAAGCGAGTCTTTAGATTTAGATAACGTGAAAGGAGGTGGAGAGGGGGCAAATGATTTATGCGTCAAAAAGCATATTTCACTATGCTTCTTTCAATTACGTATTTAATAAATGTTCATTGTTTCACTGGTGAGAAGGAAACTAGAGAATAAGTAACTATATCAGTATAAAAACTAGAAGTTCCGTGCAGAACTAAACGAGCCTACTATCCCGTTATACCAATATCAACTTTCTAGTACCTAATCAATATTCTCTAATTTAGATGAGCTGCAAACTATGTCAAACATTTTTTGGAGTCAAAAAAATAATTTTTCGCGTTGTCGTTAATGTTAAAAAAAAAAAAAAATTGAATTGTTCCAAAAGTAAAAAATAAGTCGCCAAATTTAGCGTAATATTCTGTTCATCGTTTCCAGAACCTTCCACTTCTCGCTATTTTTGGCTTCTTTTTTAAAATTTCGCCGGAAAGCGAGTCTTTAGATTTAGATAACGTGAAAGGAGGTGGAGAGGGGGCAAATGATTTATGCGTCAAAAAGCATATTTCACTATGCTTCTTTCAATTACGTATTTAATAAATGTTCATTGTTTCACTGGTGAGAAGGAAACTAGAGAATAAGTAACTATATCAGTATAAAAACTAGAAGTTCCGTGCAGAACTAAACGAGCCTACTATCCCGTTATACCAATATCAACTTTCTAGTACCTAATCAATATTCTCTAATTTAGATGAGCTGCAAACTATGTCAAACATTTTTTGGAGTCAAAAAAATAATTTTTCGCGTTGTCGTTAATGTTAAAAAAAAAAAAAAAAAAATTGAATTGTTCCAAAAGTAAAAAATAAGTCGCCAAATTTAGCGTAATATTCTGTTCATCGTTTCCAGAACCTTCCACTTCTCGCTATTTTTGGCTTCTTTTTTAAAATTTCGCCGGAAAGCGAGTCTTTAGATTTAGATAACGTGAAAGGAGGTGGAGAGGGGGCAAATGATTTATGCGTCAAAAAGCATATTTCACTATGCTTCTTTCAATTACGTATTTAATAAATGTTCATTGTTTCACTGGTGAGAAGGAAACTAGAGAATAAGTAACTATATCAGTATAAAAACTAGAAGTTCCGTGCAGAACTAAACGAGCCTACTATCCCGTTATACCAATATCAACTTTCTAGTACCTAATCAATATTCTCTAATTTAGATGAGCTGCAAACTATGTCAAACATTTTTTGGAGTCAAAAAAATAATTTTTCGCGTTGTCGTTAATGTTAAAAAAAAAAAAAAAAAAAAATTGAATTGTTCCAAAAGTAAAAAATAAGTCGCCAAATTTAGCGTAATATTCTGTTCATCGTTTCCAGAACCTTCCACTTCTCGCTATTTTTGGCTTCTTTTTTAAAATTTCGCCGGAAAGCGAGTCTTTAGATTTAGATAACGTGAAAGGAGGTGGAGAGGGGGCAAATGATTTATGCGTCAAAAAGCATATTTCACTATGCTTCTTTCAATTACGTATTTAATAAATGTTCATTGTTTCACTGGTGAGAAGGAAACTAGAGAATAAGTAACTATATCAGTATAAAAACTAGAAGTTCCGTGCAGAACTAAACGAGCCTACTATCCCGTTATACCAATATCAACTTTCTAGTACCTAATCAATATTCTCTAATTTAGATGAGCTGCAAACTATGTCAAACATTTTTTGGAGTCAAAAAAATAATTTTTCGCGTTGTCGTTAATGTTAAAAAAAAAAAAAAAAAAATTGAATTGTTCCAAAAGTAAAAAATAAGTCGCCAAATTTAGCGTAATATTCTGTTCATCGTTTCCAGAACCTTCCACTTCTCGCTATTTTTGGCTTCTTTTTTAAAATTTCGCCGGAAAGCGAGTCTTTAGATTTAGATAACGTGAAAGGAGGTGGAGAGGGGGCAAATGATTTATGCGTCAAAAAGCATATTTCACTATGCTTCTTTCAATTACGTATTTAATAAATGTTCATTGTTTCACTGGTGAGAAGGAAACTAGAGAATAAGTAACTATATCAGTATAAAAACTAGAAGTTCCGTGCAGAACTAAACGAGCCTACTATCCCGTTATACCAATATCAACTTTCTAGTACCTAATCAATATTCTCTAATTTAGATGAGCTGCAAACTATGTCAAACATTTTTTGGAGTCAAAAAAATAATTTTTCGCGTTGTCGTTAATGTTAAAAAAAAAAAAAAAAAAAAATTGAATTGTTCCAAAAGTAAAAAATAAGTCGCCAAATTTAGCGTAATATTCTGTTCATCGTTTCCAGAACCTTCCACTTCTCGCTATTTTTGGCTTCTTTTTTAAAATTTCGCCGGAAAGCGAGTCTTTAGATTTAGATAACGTGAAAGGAGGTGGAGAGGGGGCAAATGATTTATGCGTCAAAAAGCATATTTCACTATGCTTCTTTCAATTACGTATTTAATAAATGTTCATTGTTTCACTGGTGAGAAGGAAACTAGAGAATAAGTAACTATATCAGTATAAAAACTAGAAGTTCCGTGCAGAACTAAACGAGCCTACTATCCCGTTATACCAATATCAACTTTCTAGTACCTAATCAATATTCTCTAATTTAGATGAGCTGCAAACTATGTCAAACATTTTTTGGAGTCAAAAAAATAATTTTTCGCGTTGTCGTTAATGTTAAAAAAAAAAAAAATTGAATTGTTCCAAAAGTAAAAAATAAGTCGCCAAATTTAGCGTAATATTCTGTTCATCGTTTCCAGAACCTTCCACTTCTCGCTATTTTTGGCTTCTTTTTTAAAATTTCGCCGGAAAGCGAGTCTTTAGATTTAGATAACGTGAAAGGAGGTGGAGAGGGGGCAAATGATTTATGCGTCAAAAAGCATATTTCACTATGCTTCTTTCAATTACGTATTTAATAAATGTTCATTGTTTCACTGGTGAGAAGGAAACTAGAGAATAAGTAACTATATCAGTATAAAAACTAGAAGTTCCGTGCAGAACTAAACGAGCCTACTATCCCGTTATACCAATATCAACTTTCTAGTACCTAATCAATATTCTCTAATTTAGATGAGCTGCAAACTATGTCAAACATTTTTTGGAGCCAAAAAAATAATTTTTCGCGTTGTCGTTAATGTTAAAAAAAAAAAAAAAAAAAATTGAATTGTTCCAAAAGTAAAAAATAAGTCGCCAAATTTAGCGTAATATTCTGTTCATCGTTTCCAGAACCTTCCACTTCTCGCTATTTTTGGCTTCTTTTTTAAAATTTCGCCGGAAAGCGAGTCTTTAGATTTAGATAACGTGAAAGGAGGTGGAGAGGGGGCAAATGATTTATGCGTCAAAAAGCATATTTCACTATGCTTCTTTCAATTACGTATTTAATAAATGTTCATTGTTTCACTGGTGAGAAGGAAACTAGAGAATAAGTAACTATATCAGTATAAAAACTAGAAGTTCCGTGCAGAACTAAACGAGCCTACTATCCCGTTATACCAATATCAACTTTCTAGTACCTAATCAATATTCTCTAATTTAGATGAGCTGCAAACTATGTCAAACATTTTTTGGAGCCAAAAAATAATTTTTCGCGTTGTCGTTAATGTTAAAAAAAAAAAAAATTGAATTGTTCCAAAAGTAAAAAATAAGTCGCCAAATTTAGCGTAATATTCTGTTCATCGTTTCCAGAACCTTCCACTTCTCGCTATTTTTGGCTTCTTTTTTAAAATTTCGCCGGAAAGCGAGTCTTTAGATTTAGATAACGGAAAAGTACCCTTAAAATAGCTATTTAATAAAAAAAAAATCTTTTGTGTAAATGTTCTTTATTAAAAGCTTTTTCCAACAAAGTTTGCTTGAAGCAAATCGAACTCAACGAGGACGCCAATATATTTCGTGTTAACCGAAATTCGCGCTAACAGATTTCTTCAATTACCGGATTTTGTGTATGGAGACAAGTTTTTTGTTTTTGTGTGTCAGAAAATTTAGGAAACAAAGTACTTTTGTAGAAAAATTTACACTCAAACATTTACATTTATAGTTTGAGTAAGAAACACAAGTAATTTGAAACAGGCAATAGCTATTCGGATCATTTCTCTACGACAGTGCATTTTCAAACGTCTGATTTTTTCTTGATTGCAAGAACTGGATTTTCTCTGCTGTGCTGACGGATAAAAAAACACTTAATTGCTTTTAGACTTTAAACCTCTTCACATGCAGAACAGGTGTCCAGAATTAGATTCCCCCCCCCCCCACGATGAAATTTTTAATCTGTGTTTGTCAGCCACTTGGTGAAGATTTCACTGTTCGTCCAAGCTTTTTTACTGTAAGCATAGTCTACTGCTAAAGTTCGTACTTTCTTGAAGCCACGTGGTTTTCCCGATTTTCCTACACAAGAAGAGGAATTTTCTAGCTGCCACCCAGGTCGCTTGTGTTTAAGTGTAGATCTTTCGATTTTCGAAAGTAATTTCATGTAAAATTATGGGGATTTTCTTTTTTCTTTTCCCGTTTTTCTTCAAAACCTTAAAATTTTCTTCGTCTTATGTGGGATTTCGTCTAAATCCTCTATCCTCTTCGTGTTAAGCGATTGATTTAACAATAATTTGTAGCTTTTTCTGACGGGGAATGGCATTTACATATTTCGCGCTAAGCGAAATTTCGCATTCGTTAACGGGGTTTGACTAGTAGTAGATAATTTTTCTTACCGTGATACTATCGATGTAAAAAAGCGACATTTACAGAAACAGTTCTCAGTACTGCTAATACTGCCGTTCATGAACGAACGGTCCTGAAAGACAGACTCCTTAAAATGAACGGTGGAGTACAATCTCGATGAAATATGTACTGTCGTTCTTTTTGAACGATGATATTTGTTTTATATAGTTCTCTCTAACTCATTTAATTTCACAATTTAGATAATGTTACAAATTCTGTAAATAGTAATTATTTTTGTGATTACTTTGTCGTAATCCAGCTAAATCTGGCGTTTATTAAAATATCTTTCATTTGAAAATTATTGTAGTAACGTAAGCTGTAAATAGTTTCTTGTAATGAATAGACAGCCCCCGTACATTCGGCTGAAGTATACGGTCCCCTCATTTCTGAATGATACAATTTGTGAATGGAAAGAAATAAGATAACGGTCTACGATTTTTTGGAATCTTGTGGAATATTTGAGAGGTCTCTTTCGATGTCTATAAATAGCCGTGCCGCATGACAAAAAGTCAGTCTCGATTGAGAAGTGGTACTGAGAGTGTATTAACTCTGTTTATTGCGAGGCATTTCGCTGTGTTGTTTTTCGTATCCGATGTAAATACGTGTGTAACCGTTGAGTTTACGGTGTTGATTGATATTTGCTTAATTGCTGATGATTAATTTAGCAGTTGTTGACGATCTTTCCTGTACATAGTGTAAATGAATTTCCTGTGTTTTCTCGAGAACTGTGTCGTCCTTTCAAGAAAGTTGGAAGTCGCACCGGATCCGTAACAATATTTTTACATCTTTTGATATTACTTTCATTTCACACATTCAAAATCATTTTTTCTGCTTTATTTTCTCTTACAAAAGGTTTTATTGAACGGTATACGGCGCCTTTTTTTTAAAAAAAAATAATTAATATCAATTTTGCAAATGTTTCGACGACATGTCAGTTTATTTTGTTATATTAAATAAAATTTGATTATTTAATTTTGTTCCATGCTGGAATGGAATCTCCGACTTTTGGAATAACATGTCTTATCACTTATAAGACATTGTCTGTATAAGGATCAGGCAGGTTGTGATTGTTGACATTTTTTTTTTTTTTTATTTTTGCAAATGTTGTTCCTTATCATGAATGTAATGTTTGTGCAAAATATAAGCTTTGTCTGCCTTACCGTTTTTGGGAAATTAAAATTTTAAATTTTGGGGGCGTGGCACATTTTTGCCTGTTTTTCAAATTTGCAGAATTTAAAGTTCTTGTTGCATTAAACGCCCCTATATTGACATGGATTTTTAAATTCTATACTATTATATGGTCTTCTTAGATACTATTACAGCTGTCAAATCGGTGTCACTACGAGGGCGACGGCCACGAACTCTGTTTAAAAATGACCGAAAATGAATTTTTTTACTACATTCAATGCCAATTTTTTCAAAGCGCCTTCATGATAACATCAACGTTTTTACATAAATTCCTAGCTACACTTGCATACATGAAAAATATGTAATAAAATTGGTGTCACTATAAGGGCGCCAGAAGATATTGGAACTTTTATGTGATAAATTTCACAAAAATGCAAATGTTTAAAGCCTAACTACTACTTTCGCCCTCATAGCAGAGATCTGAAACTAATTAAGTTTGATAACCAACACGTTCGTCTAACATATGAACTAAAAAAATCGGTGTCACTCCTATTACTTTCGAAAATATAATCATTCGAAATTAGTATGTTATGGAGTTATTTAAAAAAAGACTTTTCTAATTCGAATGGCTTTTTGCACGGTTTGTTTTAAACTTTAATATAAAGTTACAGTAGTGACACCTAAAATCATATGTTTCTAATGCTTTTTATGAAAAAAGCTTTATGAAAAGCATTAGAAACACTGTAAATCGATATAGGTACAGATGAACGTATTGTGTATGCGCATTATAGGCTAAAATAGTCGTACTATTATTCATATTTTTTCAACCATACTAATTTTTTATCTGTTATTTATATTAAAAATGCAACTATTTACAACATAATGTCTTAAATAGTTATGAACATAATATATTATATAGCGAGCATTCAGAATCTGAAACATAATTTGAGGATGACGTAGACTAAAACGAAGAAAACATAAAAAATCAAATCACCCAGTTTCAGAAAGTCGGTCATCTCTTATTGATATCGGGTAATTTTGTAGCACTAAAGCTTGGGAAAACATAGTATCCCGGAGAAGTTTTTAAACGGAGTTTGTGGCCGTTGCCCTCGTACTGACACCGATTTGACAGCTGTAATAGTATCTAAGAAGACCATATAATAGTATAGAATTTAAAAATCCATGTCATTATTGGGGCGTTTAAAGCAACAAGAACTTTAAATTCTGCAAATTTGAAAAACAGGCAAAAATGTGCCACGCCCCCCAAATTTAAAAATTTAATTTCCCTAAAACGATAAGGCAGACAAAGCTCATATTTTACACAAACATTACATTCATGATAAGGAACAACATATGTGAAAATAAGAAAAATTTAAAATGTCAACAATCACAAATGTCGTAAACTGCCTGATTCTTTCAGACAATGGCTCTTAATTACCGGGAAATATCATACAAAATGAGCTATAATTGCTTAATACATCTAAACCAAAATAAAATACTTCGTTATTAAATTTTTATTGGTATATTTCCATAGTGTTAGGTAGTTTTAGTAAGTTTTCCTTAAAAGGATATATCGCAACCAGTAAAACATTTCCTTAGTGCGTTAGAGTCTCGTAGAGATATCCCCTACAACTTCTTTACTAATAATGAAGCTGAAAGTCCCTCTGTCTGTCAGGATCTCTGTGACGCGCATAGCGCCTAGACCGTTCGGCCGATTTTCATGAAATTTGGCACAAAGTTAGTTTGTAGCATGGGGGCGTGCACCTCGAAGCGATTTTTCAAAAATTCGATGTGGTTATTTTTCTATTCCAATTTTAAGAACAAAATTATCGTATGGACGAGTAAATTATGAAATTATCATTACGTGGAAACGTAACATGGGCACAAGCCAATTGGCGAGAAAATTCACCGTACATTATTTGTAACTATACAGGCGAACCAAAAGACCTTTTAATTTTTTATTACGGGCAAAGCCGTGCGGGTACCACTAGTTTGTAAATAAACGAAGTCGTTCAAGCGAACGAGTTCAGCTGAACGGGTCAAAAACATGAACGATCCTCTGATGAACGGATCGTTAACAAGAACGGCATTGTCCATCTTTGCTGAAAATGGAACGTAGAATTTCGCTGTCGGAACTCAAAAAGTTAAAAGAACTTAGTGAAATATTAAATGTTTCGCAATTAGCAAACTGAAAAGCACAATTGAAAATTTGTTAGTTAAAAACTGCCGCGGGCAGATACTGCAAATTTTTTATTTGTTTTATTTATTATTATTATTATTATTTGAGGAATCACATTGCTTTTTGTTCTCATTTGACTGTTTTTGGATTTCCTTTGATTTTATTCCCCCCCCCCGTCTCCCTCTGCAGCACCACCGTCGACCGGCCCCTCCCAATGTTGCTCCTCTACCGAAAACTGTGTCCAGGTTGCGTCAATATCCTACACACACACGCACTCATGCTTGCACACAGACACAAACACACACGCCGACACACACACACACACACTCGTGATTGCGAGAAACATCATTTGAATTCAAGATGTCAAAATTAAAATTAATACTTTTTTTTTTTTGCATTTTTGTCATCTACTGTACATTAGCTTTATTGTACAAGCTTGCTTATTTGGTTTCCGCTGAAAGAAAGAAAAAAAAAAGCGAAAAAAATCTAGTTCCAATGTATTTTCCTATTGTTAGTATTGAATCCAAAACGCGTTTCTTCAAATGCCTCGAAAACTCATTTCTGTAGATACACTGTCAAAACTACGGGTACCTTTGACTAACTATTTGGCTCCCTTGGGTGAAAACACCGGGCCTCAGGGTGCATTAGAGGCTAGGAAGTGTGATCAAGGTGAATGTCGCTAATAAATGTGAAAACGGACCTCCTAAATGCATGGGTGAAACGCTGGCGCATGCGCTCTCCGCTCTGACATCATTCAACCACAATCAATGGCGGACGCAAGAATAACTACGCACATGCACTTTCCCATTGAATGAAGTACGAAATTGGATTAAAACTTATAAGTTTCTGCGATTTACTCTTCAAAGTTTCGCGTAAGTACATGCATTTGATCATAGTGTAGCTTTTAAGGCTTTCGAACATATTTAAAATTGTTTCAAAGGTACGTTGATTCTTCAGTTAGCCGTTATATACATTTGCTATTCCTATCATGCATAAATTTTACCTAAAAATAGCTATCAGCACCGGATAAGTAACATTTAATAATCAAAACGCTTAAATTAGATGATATTTGAAAAGTTATTTCAACTATTAATTTTGACTATGTGGTTTTACTTGCTTGTATTATCAACAATCTTGTGGATTTTTAACTAAGAGATTCATTGTTAGCAATGTGATGCACTCAGCAAGTGAACGGAAACTCTAATTACGATGATGCAAATAGCAAAAACATAAAAGCACGAAAAAAAAAAGGAAAGCGGATTGAGAAAAAGAAATTTCTTCTCCGTCTCGATTTTTTTTTTTTTATTTATTATCTCGTGTCTAAGTTAACTAGCTTTCCTCGGCGTTATTGCTTAAAGCGAATGACTGAACTTTTTTCGTCACTCTAGTAACAGTAAGAATGAATAACTCGTTAGAATTTGTTTTGGCTTTTAATTTATCGAAAGACTTTTGTTCTTTTATATTCTTTACGGATATTCAAATGTCGAATCATATACACGTACGTACTAATATGGTGCTCTTTGATTAAAACTTCGAACGTGATGAAAGGTTTTATTTTTCCATGATTGCAACATAATTGAATATTAATTGTTCGTGTAAATGATTTACAAATAGTACCTACGTTCTTCATTTTCGGTACGATCGTGCTGCAGTAAATGTCAATAACATATTAAAATTACTGAGCAATCCAAGTGGATGTACGAAAATTAGTGCACGGCAGACAAATTTAAGTCATGAACACTTCTAAACTATGTTCGAAAGTTGAAATGTGATCAAATGCCTTAAAGTACAAGTTTTAATCATTTTCAGAACTATTCAATGTGGAAAATGTACCAAGACTTAGCTTTTTATAACTCAAAACAATAAATAATAATGTATACAATTGTTTACGGAAATGCACACAAAACCGAGGGGGGGGGGGTACACAGCAACAGAAAACAGAGGGTGCCAATGTTCTGCCATAGGGTTCCGTTTTTCACCGCGGTGCACGCTGGGTGAAGGGTGCCGGTTTTTCGCCCGTGTTAAGGGTGCAATTTCGGCACCGTAAAGAGTGCCGCTGGTGAACAAGCTTTTCACCCTCGAAAAGTGCCAAATGCAACCTGTAGTTTTAACAGTGTACTGCCGTTTACCTGCACACGGCAGAATACATCTTGTATTTCGTTTCTAATGCCGAATTCGCACTGCTTTAATGTCTGAATCAAATAGCTACTCAAATCTTGAAACAACCGATTTCAGTTTCTTTCTCTTTGTTAATTTTCTTTACAGCTTTTACTTGTTAATCTTTCTCATCTGTTATTTCCAAAAACATGAAGCAAATGTACTCTCTTTTTTTTTAATATTATTTTTCCATTTTTTTTTCTTTTTTAAATTTCTTACAGCAACTTTGATGTTAAATCATTCGCCAGCGTGCAGATAGCACACGAAAATCTTTACTAATAATAAAGCTGAAAGTCTGGATTTCTGTCTGTTACGCGCATAACGCCTAGAGCGTTTGATCGATTTTCATGAAATTTGGCCCAAAATTAGTTCGTAGTATAGAGGTGGGCACCTCGAAGCGATTTTTTGAAAATTCGATTTTCTTCTTTTTCTATTCCAATTTTAAGAACAATTTACCGAGCAACTAATCATAACATGAACGAATAAATTGTCACAACGTGAACTAGCAAATTACCATAACGTGGACGAGCAAACTACCATAACGTGGACGAGCAAACTACCATAACGTGGACGAGCAAACTACCATATGCGACCATGGACAAGCAAATGAACATAGCAAATTGGCGAGAAATTCACCATCCATTATTTGTAACTATACAGGCGAAACAAATGCCCTTTTAATTTTCTGCTACGGGCAAAGTCGTGCGGGTACCACTACTATCAGAATAAGAGACAATAAAAATTGAACATAACATATCTGTGACAAACAACATCCGAACAGGTGGGCCGAAGTGTCTTAAGTCCATCAGCGCTCACAGATCCCGCATCTTCCCCCCTTGGACTCTAATATTTTTCGAATATATTGCCCGACAGCGTTAGATAGATTTGAAGGTGTCAAGTGTCCATAATCGAGTTAGACTTGCAAAATTCATAATCGAAAACTTTGCTTCGCCAAGCAATCGTCTCCTGTTCGCAGACGAAAATGTACTTCTGTAAGATGATTTATCTTACTATGATACAATCGATGTAAAAAAGCCACATTTACAGAAACATTTCTTGGGACTGCAAATGGAACGTAGAATTCCATTGTCTGAATTCAAAAGAAAAAAACTTTTGCCTTTTACATTATTTTGTGCTCCTTAACGGGTTACAGTACCTCAAAAATGATGACACGATCAAAAAAAATTTTATTGCTTAGTTCAAAACTAAAAAATATTCTGAACACAGAGGAAAAGTTTCATTGTTTTAGTTCAAGTAGTTAAAAAGTTATGAGTAGTTTTAGGCCATGCTCGCTATGTGTTCTTATGCAAAAGAAAAACTTTAAATTGCTTTTTTTCGATGATGTTTTTTTTTTTTTTTTTTTTGTGTGTTTTCATGTCATTAGAATCCCTAAGGATTTTTTCTATTAAAGATACAGCTTTAAAGTAATACTTTTTGCAATTGGGATAACATATTTGACAAAACTGTGCGCTGGATAAGCATTTTATAAATTACTCAAATGTTTAAAGCATGTTAAACCTTTAAAAACCATTTTTTTTAAAAAAACACTTTGATTTTTTTACATAATTAATCACAGAAAAATTTCTAATAAACTCATAAGCAAATGAATGCACAGATTTTTAGAGATGATTATAGTGATCGTTTAACAAAAAACTTTTTTTAAATTAGTGCAAAAATAAAAAAGCATTAGGGATTTTAAAAAATTGAAATTTTCCTCGATTTTTTTATTTTTTAAAAAAAATAGGCAATATTTTTAAATTTTGAAAATAAATTATTGATTACGAAATAAGTATGCATGTTATGGTTTCAAAAAATATAAAATTTCTTTAAATTAAAAAAAATGTTTGAAAGTTACTGTGACCCCTTCTTGTCAAGCGCAAAGGTACTTGTTCAGTTCTTAGGACGAGAAATTTCAACCCTTTTTAATCAGCAGTCAAGAGTGATTTGCCGGCAGTTGCTTCAGATTGATTAGATGATACAATGAGTTTTTTTTCGAGTTCTTCAGGTTTATTTTGGGAAATAAAAAGTAGAAAACAGATGTTGTAACCTTGCCCCGGTAGCAGAATGTTTTTCAACAGTCTGCGGTAGAGATTAAAAACGCGAAAGTAGTCTGCAAGGTAGACCTAAGATTAGTCGTAACACTTAGTATTAATCAGCAAAAAGGAATGATTTAAAATGAAATGCGAAATTAAAAAGTAACGAGTAAAACGAAAACTAAGAAACTTCAAAATAAAACGGAAAACTTAGGTACAGGTAGCTGTGGGAGCATGTGCTTTTGACTGACTCTTAGCCACTGAGGGCTCTTGCATAGATTTAGGCGCCTTGTTTTTGCTTTTACTTTTTTACTATTTCATTTTGAACTGTAATTTTCTGCTTTAAATTTAAGAAATTCGTGCTGAAATCGAAAGGAAAAAAAATATTTTGATAGTCTGCAGACCTCCGCAAAAATCGGCGTCAGGCGTTGCTCTGTTTCTGCTACCGCCGGAGGGGGGGGGGGCTGCACATTGGAGCTTTGAACCTTCTACCGCTTCCTTTGAAAGAAATTGTACGAAAAAAATGTGATGTGATGCCCAGTTTAACTCGAAGTTGCCCTAAATGACTGTATTATCTACGCATCTAAGCATTATAGTGAAACATTTTTTTCTTTAGCGGTTTGATGCTTGATGCCATCCGCTCTCCGTATTCTATTCATCGCATTCGCTTTTCTGAGATCCAATGATTCCTCTACCAACACAAAAAAGAACATTCTGGGCGCCATTCCGAATGACGATGAAAGTCCTCCCTTCGAAGAGTTTCCCTTTCAGGAAATTAACCGAATTATCCGGCTGAATAGGATGGCTGAGCAACCTTGACGGTCACGTGACACCCGGGACATCCGGCCCTGAATGAGGTGTGATGAAGGAGCTGATCAAAGAGCAGGGGCGCACCCCTGCCTACCGAGATTGACGAATAATCCTGTTAGTGGGCTTAGAAAAGCAGTCCTCCATGATAGTTGATGGCAAACTCAAAACCTGTTCGAATGTCCATCTTTTGCCACCGGTTCTCTTGTGGTATGTGTCTTGTTGAAGGATGTTCTGTTCATAGATCTTTAAAAGGGATAGATAGGCCTTTCCTCCTACAGCGCAGCGTATTTCGCCCGGAGAAAGTGGGGTCATCATGATTCTGCCGAGAATCACGTGATCAAGGGACATCGTGTCTCCCTCTTCTCGGGCAGCAGTGATATAACAATGCGAAGCGTCGTTAAAAGTCTAGGATTGTGTGAAGATTTTCATTATACTTATGGGAGAAATCTCTATATGTGTGAATCAGATTTTCTAGCGAAAGAGGGTTTGATGAATGCGATGCTAGTGCCAATTTTATTAAAAAATAAAGACATAGTGAACTTTCTGAGTAACAGAAATCTTTCTTTCTGCTAAAGGCAAAAAAAGTCCCCTGCAGAGTCGAAATTAAGAATATTTTAAGCAATTTATTGTAGATGCCGAGCATTATATTAAACCACTAAAAACAAGCGATGGAAAATTAGTTATAGTATGTCCTCGAAAAACTGGATTTTTAAGTTTCCTAATTTCTATGAAAAGTGTGCTGGGAACATATGAAAAGTATGTAGGTGCCCGAATTCCGTTTCTAAACTGCGTAATGACTTATAAGCTTACTCAGGATCACCTTGAAACTTTTTTTTAGTGCGATCAGGTTGTGAGGGGGCATTCAACAATAATCGTCGGACAATTTCGAAGTGCGAAAAAAAGATTATTCATTCATACGGAAATTTAAGGAGTTCAGTTCTTTAAATTGCGCTGATTTTGACAACCTTCAAGTGCTAAGATTAAATTTGAAGCGTAACAAAAATGCTTTGAAAGAAAGCCTTTTCTTCCGATTCCTTTGACGACGATTTGGAAAATTCAGAAATCATCTCAATTAACATGACGCAGTATATTAATCATGTTTCTGACTACGCTGGATTTTTTGTCCGGCAAGTGCACTCTGTTGTGAACTGCGACGACTGCAACGCAGTCTTAACTACAATAAACCAAAAATAGGCATAATAAAATTTAAGAATTTTGAGACACATGATAACTTATTGCAAGATTGCAACCATTGAAATATGTACATTTGTGAAGAACAACTGAGCGAGAATGTGAAAAAGTTTTGGGAGTAAAACACAAAAATATAATGTTACTCATGAAGCCACAAGAGTTATGAGAAAAATTTCTAATTCCGTTTTTCTAAGTTTAAATAAGCATATGTTGGAAACAGAAGCAGCAGATTTTCTCGTTAACAAGTTTATAAAATTAATCGTTACTAAATATTGAAGCGTTAGAATGTATCGCGCAGTCAATTCAAACAATGAAAATAATTCACAAAGACCAATAAGTAGGAAAGTGACAAAATTAATATTGTTGAGGGACAATAATCACTAGTTTTCTTCACCCTCGAGTTTAAATTGTCAAAATTATCATATCCTGTAGGACGAAAAAAAAAAACAAAAAAATTGGGGAGGGGGCGGAAGTCAAATGACCATTTATGTAGTTTATAATTGCAAATGAATTTAGTTTCTGAGTACTTAAAAAAAAAAAAACACTGAAGTTGCTTAGCCAAACCAAAGTTATTTGTTTGGCTAATAGAGTGTTGGTGCGAAACGCATGCGAATCTTAGAATATTATTTAATTGGGTTAATTGAGATTCGATACTATTTACATTTGTATTTCTAATTGGTTTATGGTTTTAGATAGGGTTTTATGTTAAATTGTTGCACTGGCTTCAAAAGTTGTGGGAAAAAGCACGCATTGAAACCATTTATCTGTATTTGAAAAATTTGATTGAAATAAAAGAAAATTTACAAGGTCAATTTTTGGTTAAGATGTTTGAAGACGTCTATTTCTGCTCAGTACTTAAACCACTTGAAAAAAGGTTTAAATTGCTTGTGCGCCTGCTTCAAAAGGTTTGATTGGGAAAATATCTAATGGACCATTCCATGAAAAAGCTGTCATTTTGTCCCGCATTTCATTAAAAAGTAGTAACTTAAAAAGTAACAAAGGACATTTTTTGCAAAAGTACAACAAATACATTTGAGATTTCTTAATGAAAAAAATTTTTTTTACCTTTTTTAATTATTACTTTTAGTGGAAAATATGAGGTGTTACGTGAGGGACAGAGCGTTCCCTTTTTCTTTAATAATGGGTTAAATGCTTTAATTTAACCCATGCTTAAAGGGAAGTTTAACCCATGCTTAAAACAATTAACCCATGGGTTAAATGCTTTAATTTCCCTTAATTGTGCTAATGATCGCGGCGCAAAGTGATTCTCTTCGATAGGAGAAACAGTTTCTTGTGAGAGGTGTCCCTTGATCACGTGATGTCCAACGGGGGATGTTGACGCGCGCTCTGAGGAGAAAAGTGGGGAGAAGGCACATCTATTCTATTTTAAGATCTATGGTTCTGTATGGAAGAAGAATAATCAAAAGCGTAAGTTAGAAGACAAAAAAGAAGGGGTTAAAAATTTTCCAACTTCTTCTGAAAAGGCTTGACGTCAGATTCTACTGAAATATCGTAACGTTGGATTTTATAAAAGGTATATTGACTGAATTCTGATACCTAGGTGACAAAATCGTGGTTAAATCTACTCTTGTCCTGAATCAGTTTGAAAGAAAAATCCGTGCTTTCCGTAATTTTGCAAATGCGAAGCGTTTACATTTTCCATCAGGAATTTGCTCTTGGATGAGCTGTATGCTGTATGAATTGCGAATAATACTTCCCACAGCTTGATAGTTTGAAATTCCCACGAGGTTCACGCGTCAAATTTCTGAAAGATATTTGACGCGTTCAGAGCTAAAGTGAATCAAGTTCGAAACTACGTATTTCTGATTTGAAACTGATTGTTTTTAAAATTGACTAAATTGTTTTTCTTGAGTTTTAAAATTATGAGCTATGTCTGAGTTAGTTTTGTACTGCAACAATTACAAAAAAAAGTATTGTTTGAATTACTTCCGAATTCAACTAGTGTCAGTTAACTTTAACCTTGCCAATGTAACTCTGAATGCCTCATTTTTGGATATGTTTTTTAGGGCCTAAGTGATGTATTTTTTTCAGCATTTTGACCCCTCCCCCCTGTCATGCCAATTATTTACCTCCCCCCCACCCACATTGTAACATGTCACGATCTTTTTCGTGCACATATTCTAAAAAAATGCGTGGTGCTACTCTTCTTGCTAGCCCCCTCCCCCCACCCATCCTTGATAAACTCATAAACTCTCCCAATCCCTCACTAAAAACTCTACATCATTTGACGCAGCGAGAAGCAAGGGGATTAAGTGCCAAAGTTATAAAATTTCGAAATATCAAGCGCAATGGTAGAGAACTTCCTCTCTGTTATGGGGCAAGGGATGGTACTAATAATTCTGGTAGGGTGCTGCTATACAGCAATTTAAAAAAATCAATGGAATCCTACTTAGGATTTAATCCTTAAATGCGTTTTACTCAAAACTTTGGATAGTCCACTTACATCCCTTTGCTTCTCACTGCCTAGTTGGTGGACAGCCCTTTAAGCATTTTAGTTTTTGACGATGGCATTTTATTTGCGTGTTTAAACTAACAGCATGTTTTAATTCGCAACTCCAATGAACTATAGGGGGCGCTGCAGCCACTGTCTAATGGCGGATGAAAAAGGTAAAGCAAACAAATGCCGTAACTTATGACTTGCTTTGACGCTTAGTGAATGACAACAATTTTTCATCGTGTTAGTGGGAAACTTTCTTTTCTTTTTTACTGAAATTACATTGCATCATAAACTGTCTAAAGCCTGTAATTTACCACAAAGAAAACACGTGGAATGGAATGTTTCACCTTTTTCTTTAGTATTGTTAATCACCGCAAGGTAGCGTATTCGAGCGCTGGAATTGCGAATTCATTTATGTTTGATGTCTTTGCACCGAGTCAAAATTAATTTGAAAGCAATTAAAATTGAAATTTACTTTAAAATGTGAAGAATTTTTGTGAATGAAATGTTTCCTTATATTCGATCGAGGAAATAAAAGAGGCTCTTTATGACCGTATTTCAAGTCGCTCGAAATTAAATCGCATCGCACACTACTTGATATAGAAGGCCAATATGGCTGCCGACCGCGAAGAATCAAAAATTTGTTATTCTACTGCTTGTTCTCTGTCGTCTACTTGATTATTTCTGCTCCGGCATGTCACGTCCGAGAGGAGTGGAGTTGTTTCTCGGCGACTTCGAAATTTATGTGGCGAAGAATGTTTTGATTAGATTTACCCGGCAACATCCGCATTCAAATTTATTCCTGCGCCTGCCATTATTTCGCGCCGCATACTAAAAAGAAGGAAGCGGGGGATGAATGAATGAGCAGTGATGCCTTCAGAATACGATTCGAAATTTGCGTCGCTCATTTGGTTCCGCGGCGGCGAGACAATGGGGCTCATTCTGTAGCCTTAACTGTCACCGTGACGATCAGGGAGACGATGTCAGATGTTCTCGGACGAAGTTTAGACCGTAATCAAAGGATCTGTTGGAAAGAGTTCACGTGAAGTGAAGTGTATTGAGGGCACGAAATACTCTGTATTAAGTGTGATAAGTTTTAGTTTAATCTAAGGAATATTTGATTAAAATGTACGCAAAATTAATGATGAAGAGAAGGGAGGATCTTTAAAATGTTTCATTTCTTCAATTCGCACAATCACTAGCGCAGCTTGAAATACCTTATTCGCAACTCAATAAACTATAGGGGGCGCTGCAGCCACTGTCTAATGGCGGATGAAAAAGGTAAAACATACAAATGCCGTAACTTATAACTTGCTTTGACGCTTTGTGAATGACAGTCATTTTTTATCGTGTTCGTGGGAAGTTTTCTTTTCTATTCTTCTGAAATTACATTACAACACAAACTGTCTGAAGCCTGTAATTTACCCCAAAGAAACACGTTTAATGGAGTGTTTTACCCTTTTCTGTTGTAATGTTAATCACCGCAAGGTAGCGTATTTGAGCTCTGGAGTTGCAAATGGTTTTTTTTTTTATGAAAAAACCTTCTGGTTGGGAATTTTGATTAAAAATACCTTCTGAAAAGGATTTTTTGATCAAAAAACCTTTTGAAGGGGTTTGCTTTGATTAAAACAGCCTTTTCATATGCATAAACTACTGTATTATAATTTGCATTTATGTTAAAACCAATGCTTCCGGAGGTGAACCCCCCTCTTCGCTGCGTCACTGCGCACGAGCTGTGTTTTTAGTTCTCAAAAAAAGTTTATCTTTATTTCAAAAAAAAAAAAAAAGAAAGTTTCAGATTTATTTTTAAATGCAGAATAAAATTTGCTACTCTGAAGCATAGTACAGTAAACTCCCAATTATCCTTTCACACTTTCAAAAAACAAAGTCAGCCATAATAAACTAAATGTAGATTAATGCAGACATTTTAACGTACACGTGCCGGAAAAAAGGCATTTCTATTTCTTTCTCCCCCTTCCCCCAAGCCATGTTTAAATCTTTCATGTGAACCTTCTGATAAGCAATCAATTTTGTCAATCGAACACATTAAATGAAGCAACAATCATTTGTTTCATTTATTTTTTCCATAAAATTTTATATTCACTAATAAACATTTTGAAATTCGCTGGGAAATATCAACTACAGATCATACATAGATGTAACTAGGATATAATTTTAAAAAACAATAAATCAGATAATTTATTTTACACCTGGCATTTTCGTTCTCGCAGAAGCAACATTTCGTTTCGGTGGGGAATGAAAATACCTGTCACATGATCTCCAGAAATAAGCTCGACACATTAAGAGGTGGATACATTTATCGTGTCCAGTAGACTTTAACCCATTTCCACTTGTTTGTTATCTGTGGTTTAACCTGACTAGAATTTTTCAAGCAGTACATTCAATGTTTAACGTTCATGCGTTTGAATGTAGATTCATGTTCATGCGTACAAGCGCTGTAAAAAAAATGTGTAAGTTGACTAGAGAGAGAGTACTAATGAGTGTAACGCTACACGAATTCTGATGTGTGTAGTATCATTTTTTTAAAAACTCAAATTGTTGGGGGAACCTTACACTATGGTTTCAGTAGAATTATATGGGGCACTGTTTTACTGGGGGCAAAATGAGCAGAGGGGAGTAAAAAAAAAATCCATTTGATAAAGAAGTAATTAGTTATGTCTTTACATTTTAACAAGTAAAGATTAATTGTTTTTGGCTTACGTGCCTCAAGAACATTTAAATTTTTATTTTTGGATACTATGCTTCGATACTTCTTATGCTTACTTTGACATAGAGATTTAAAATTGAGGTTCGTAATTACAGCGCATTACTGAGAGAGAACATTCTTTTGGTGCTGCTTCAGTTTATCATTTCTCAAACAGTGATCAAAACAAAACACATAATTTGGATATTGTGGGAGATATGTATTGTGGGAGGGTGTCCATGTCCAGTTACATTATTTAACAGTTCCACGCCAGCACAGAGCTATTCCTGTTATGTTTCGCCTTTCCCTCGTATATTTCTAAGAGTGAAATGGAAACTTTATAGATGGAAGTGTTCCTTGGATTGACAAAATTTGCAGGGATGCCCACTTAAAGTGAGGAGAGGGTCACGGCGAAGATTTCGCCATTGAAATTTTTAGAGGGTGTTTGTGAGGGGTATTTTTCTTATTTTTAGGTGAGGGTCATCACGACATTTATGGGTGGAGGGTGCACCCTTGCCAGGGCCCGACTAACTGAAAGTGAGGCCCTAGGCCCGTGAAAATTTCGAGGCCCCCTGAAGGCTCTATAGCGGAATGCAACGGTTGATATACTTGTTTGGGGGCCGTCAGAATGCATTTTTAGGGGCCACTTTGTCTATCACAGAATCATTTCTCATGTACATTTATGAATCTCCTTCGGGGCCTCTCTTAATTGTGACATGGTAAATTCGCTACTGGCAGAAAGAATAAAATTTCTCTTGTAAGACATTTTTTTGCCAATTAAAAACTCATTATTTTTTAATTATTATTTTTAAAATGTGTATTTTTCTCGTATAGGTGTAATGCTATGCATAATTATTTAAGTAATTTGGGGCCCCTTATGAAGAGGAGACCCCAAGTCTAGTAGGCCTATGTAGTAATCAGGCCCCCTGACCTTTTTTCTTAGGGGGGTTGGGCACCACTGAAGTTTGAACATCATATTTTATTATAGGAACCAAAAAATTATTTCCCCACGAAACTTCCAAAACAGCGATTGACTAGAAAAATTTAAAACATCATAATAAAATTGGTGCGTTTGCTGTCTTGGAATTCAAACACTATTTTCGAAACAATCCACCAGGAATGAGGACGTCATGCGGCTTGGAACATGTCGCACAGCAGCCTCTCGATGGGCACCGAACCGATGGTCTTCCTGAAGAAGACCTCCTCGACGACGGAAGAGTGCACTTTCCTGGCGAGGGACAGGATGAGCAACAGCTTGCCGAACCTGACCTTCGAGGGCGGCTGTTTCGTCAGCACGTACTCGTGCAGCATCAGCTGGGTCTGGTCCTGAAGCAGTTCCACTTGGAGGGGATCTCGGAGGCCACTGGCTTCTGCAACAAAGAAAAACAATTCAAAAATGTTTAGAGTATGAAAGCTTAGTCAGATGTGGTCAATTGGTCAAGCCACTAGGGCAGCCATAAATACCTTCTGGAGTTTTTTTTTTTATAATCAAAAACACTTTCTGGGGGGGGGGGGGGCTTTTGTTCAAAAATACTATCTGGAGGGGTGTTTTTTGTTTAAAAATACCCTCTGGAGGGGTTTTTCTGATTAAAAATACCTTCTGAAAGGGGTTTTTATTTTATCAAAAACACTTTCTTAAGGTTGTTTTTTTAAAAATCAAAACAGCTATTCTATATACATAAACTACTGTATTAGAATTTTCATTTGTGTTAAAACCAATGCCTCTGGGGAGTGTTTTTTACCCCCCAAACCCCCCCCCCCCACCCTTCGCTGCGTAACAGGGTCAAACTAAAGACGGATAACATAAGCAGTCCTTGAACTTAATCCTTAGTGGCAGTCCCTAGTGGCACCAAACGTGGCCTTAAGCTGCATTTTCGGAACATTTAGTTTTGAAAAATAGCTACAATTGAGTACTTAAGCCTCATCACTTCCCCTGAAGTTATCAACGATTGCCTGCACTTGCGTTTTCAAGACTACGATTTTGAAAAAATTCCCAAGAAAAGATCCATAGCCCTCTCTATGCGAAGCTTCCAAATATTGTCTAAAATTGCATTTTTAGAGCTTCAAGTTCTTAAAACTGGCAGCATGTGGGATCGCCTGACTCTAACAAAAGATGGTCTATAACTGCATTTATTCTTGCCTTTCATTGACGCTTTTAACATCGCCCGATTCATTGCCGGATCACGTGATCACTTTGCCGTTTGAAATTATACTTCCCGAGAAGAACTTTGAATGTAAGTTTGCTTTTACGAGGAAAAAAATTGATGCTAAATTATTATTAATCAGTTTGTATCGTTGTGTCTTTAAATTATAACCGTAGAATTTTTAGTTTTAGCTCTAACGTTATTTTAGCGTGAAACCTTTGATACACTGTCGAATGACGCGGGGAAAGAAGTGTAATGATTCTCATAAAAAAAATTAAGCTTCGGTCGCTCGCAGGAATGGGTTTCCAATAATTAAGTAACGTATAAAACTATTAGCATACTCTTGCACTGGTAATCTCTTACTCATTGGCTGCTTTTTATTCCATCATTAAAAATTACTTTCTTCTAGAGGATCATAATTATTTAATATTGCTGTGACGTCAATTGGGGCAGAAAAGCTCACTGTCACTGTAAAGCCATATCAACAGTGATGGCAGCGATATATTTTGTATTTGTCGCGAAAGGTGTGAAACCAAGCGTAACTAACTTATTAACATCATAATATAACAACATTAAACTTGCACACTTAGCTATTAGAATTGCAAACACGTGTTTCGGAATCACAAGGAAAACTTTATTTCAATGCAAAAAAAAAAAGACAAAAGCTAAGGATGAAAAATACATCTTTTTTGGAGTGTCCCCCCAGTTTCTCCGACCCGAAATTTCCTTCCCCCCTGTTTTTCAGTTTCAATCTTACCCTTTTTAATATGCAAGAGGGAGGAAATTTTAAATGTCGGAGAAACTGGGGATAACACTTTTTTTGCATGGAAAAAAGGTTCTTTGTTACTCTGAAACAAGTGCCTGCAATTCTATTTTTAAATTTTAACGCACTCTCAATAATGGACTTTCAAATTTGACGAAATTTTCTTCGTTTTTGACGAAACCACTTCCAGGGATATGCTCCGAGCGAACATTTCGTCAAATTGAAGAAACTGCTTTTGTTAGTGGTTTGAGGATGCGAATTTCGTCAAATGTAATGAAATATTTCTTCATTCTAGTTTCGTCAAATTAACAATCATTTTCGTAGTTTTTAGAGCATTAGTTTCGTCAAATTAATTTCGTCATATATGAGGACGTTAATTTCGTAAATTTTTAAGAAAATTTATTTCCTTTTTTTTTATATTTGAGAATACAGTCGAACCTCGTTAATTCGAACACGCTTAAAACAAATAACTGCTGAAATGAACTTTTTTGCAATCCTTGTCTTATTGTTTATTGTTTTTTGGATAAAGCGAACCACGTTTTATAATAATCGATTTTAATGGTCCCTTTAATTTCGTTATAACGAGGTTTGACTGTATTTTATAAGATTTGTGTGCGTGTGATCAAATTCTAACTTCAGAATCTTACCACCGTAGTTTCCCACTTTATTGCGTATAGTCACTTTCACAGACCCGTCATTTACGGGGTGAGGGGGTCAATTGACCCCCCCCCCCTCCCGTCTTTATTTTTGAACATTCATGTTTTTACACATGACTGGCCGTTGTTTTAGTTCGTTTTCTGTAAAATTTTTATTGAGTACAGACTCTTTGTCATATTTGGGAAAAAATTGAAACAACGGGCCTGCAGCCCCCCCCCTCCCATAAAAAAAGACAAGTAATTGTTAAAAAATGAGGCACATAAAATATGTCAAGCAAATTTTTATTTATGTAAAATTGCAAACAAACAATTTCTTAAAAAAGGTAAAACAAATCATTGCAGATTAAACTCCCCATGGTATCTAATTAAACCCCCCATAATGGGGGTTTTTCTTCAAAAAATCTAATTTTTGTCGGATATTTTCCAAATTTGCCACAGAGGTTCGTTATTGGAGGCTCGGGAATTCACACAAGGTCGTTTATGTCCCTCTATGTGGGGGACGGGGGGGGGGGGACAGACAACCCCGCATTGGGGGTTCTCCGTATTAAAAAAAGTTTTTGTCCGATCTTTCCAAAATTTGACACATAGGCTCTTTGATGCACGGAGATTCACGCAGGGTAGTTTTCGGCCTTCTATGGGGGGGGGGGGTTAACCCCTATGGTAGTTTTCCTACAAGAAATCCAGTTTTTGTTGGATCTTTCCGTATTTGCCAGAGGTTTGTTATTTGATGCTCAGGAATTCTCATAGGGTGGTTTTCTTTTCGCTATGGGGGGGGGGGGGCAATCCCCATACGGGAGGGGTTCTTATAAAAAAAAAACAGTTTTTATCATATCTTTTCCAAATTCGGAACAGAGGTCCTCTGATGCTCGGGAATTCACACATGGTAGTTTTCAACCCTCCATGATGGGGGGGGGGAGCAACCCCGCATTGGAAGTTCTCCTTATATATAAAAAAAGTTTTTGTCTGATCTTTTCTAAACTTGCCATAGAGGTTCTTTGATGCTCAGGAATTCACGGAGGTTAGCTTTCGTCAATGTATGGGTGGGGGGGGGCAACCCCGATGGGGGGGTTTTCCTTGAAAAAAATTCATTTTTCGTCGGATCTTTTCCAGATTCGGCCCAGATATCCTTTGATGCTGGAAATCCACATAGGATAGTTTCCCATGGGGTAGTATTCATATGGGGCATATATCCCATAGGGTCCATCATGGGGTTCCATGTGATTAAAGAACCTATGTGCCAAATTAGAAAAAGATCTGACAAAAGCCTGGATTTTTGTAAGGAAAACTCCCCTAATTGCGGAGGGGGATGCCCCTAAAGCGAAAAGAATATTTCAAACTGTTTGAATTACATCGCTACATCGCGATGTAAGGATGGCGATGCATCACGAGTAGAAATTCCTACATCGCTCTGCCCCTACTGGGAATATAAAAGTGCTACTTCCTCAGCAGACATTGGGTACTGGAAAAATAAATCATGTGCCACTTTTATGCACAGTTGGATTGATATATGCTCGGGAGAAAATTGCTGAGAAGTTTCTTCTTCATTGCATCGCATGAAAAAATTCCAGAAAAAAAAAAAAGATTTTTATCCAATTTATACCAAATTTCAAAAAAAAAAAAAGTACAATAAAATGGACAACTTTAAGTTAGTATATATTTGTTCTAAAATTAGATACAGAAAATAAAATTAGATAATCTTAAGAAAAAGCTTACCTTTTTCTTTTTCCAATTAATTATGTGTTTTACTAATTTTGCTTGTATGTAGAATGTTTATTTGGCCAAATTTATGTTTAATACAGGAACTTTATTATTGCATGCATTTCATACTTCATACTTTGAAAACAATTCTCTGCCAAAATTGCAAAAGGTATTTGAATATATAAATCTTAAAAAAATGCAGATGTGAAATAAATCTTTTGGTAAAATTAATTTAGTGTAATGTTTGTTAAATAATTATAAAAATATACCTTTGCTTTTTACCCCTAAGTTTCTATTTTTATTTCCAAACATGTGTAACATGAAATCAATGTATAATATACGAACATTTAGAATATTGTTATAATTATGAAAAAGTCTTCGTCTGTCCTTGTTCCGATTATCTTCGTGATGTTGGATCCATCCTAAAAAAGTTTTAAAAAGAGAATATATACATAATAAGAAAAGGTTAAGTCCATGGGTGTATGCCCTCATGCACATGGATCTTTTTTCTATTCCGAGGAAAGTTTTACGATTAAATTCAGCAATTTATTTCTGAAATAAAACATGTTTTTACGATTTCTTTCAAAATCTGAGTTTTTTTTCTTCTTAAGTTAAAAAGCTACGATTCGCTTGTGACTTTGAAAAGCATCTGATTTAATTTTCATATTTTTCAAAATATATGATTATTTCGATGCTGACAGCTTTTTATCAAGCAGATTGCAAGAATGAGTTATTTTTACAGCGGATGAACAAAATTTTTATTTAGGCAGCTAGACTCTCAGTTAGTTTCTGAAATTAATTTCTGAATAATATTCTAGAATTAGAGTTTCTTCAATTTATCGAGAATCAGCATTATTTGGCCATTAAACGAGTTAATTCTTTTGCACATCAAGTCGTAAATTTTCATTTTTTTGAGCTATAAAAAAATCAAAAGTGCGAAAATTGTTGATCTGTGATTTTTTTTTAAATTTATTTTTTATTTTAACCGATAGCCAAAATACACCTTTTTTTTTAGATTTTCGTGTTTCGTTTTCTTCACGAATGTTTTCTGAAGTACTCCCCCCCCCCTACCCAAATTAGTTCCAATAAAGTAGTTATGAATTAAGTAGTACTGAAACTGGTGATTATGATTTTATTTGCACTTTTTTTCAGAGATTTTATTGTGCTATGTTATCAATAAACAACATTTACCTACCGAGCTTTACCTCCTTAAACCACTACCAAATTAAAGTCAAAAAACCCAGGGCTCCAACACTCGAAGCCACGCTCCATTTCATAAACTAACTAGTAATTACATAAAGCTACCTTCTAGCTGATGGATAGGGATTTAGTAGAAAAAAAAACTGATTTTTCTGCAATACTGGGGGTAGAGTACTTACAAAATGGGGCGTAGCTTAAGGGCACGTGTACTTAGGATTTTTTTAACTCAGCTGGTAATGATTTTAAGAGGGAATGCTTGCCAAGTAAAGTTGTTAATTGATAGTATAGTATCTTGAAATTTTAAAAAAATTCGAACAAAATCATAAAATCATCAGAATCAATCACTAGTACAAAAATATTCAAACGTAGCTCTACTTACTAGTTTGGACGGAGACGAAGGGAGTATCACCTTTTAACTAAGCATATTTGATTTTTAAAATATGCAATTTTCACGCAGTAAATAAAAAAACGCCAAGGGAGAAGAGCTGCCAAAGATAGGGGAAACCCAATAAAAAAGTGCATTTTCTTGTTTGTTTGTGTCTTGAGAACTAATTGACTGATATCGATGGATTTTTTTTCAAAGGTATATAATGAAAATAGGAACTAAGGTGGTGAGCAAAGCTTGTTACATATATAAAGCTTATCATATATTTTCATTATCCTTTAATTTTTCATATACTTTCATTATCCTTTTAATTTTTCATATATTTTCATTATCCTTTCCATTTTTCAATTGAAGTTCGGTTAAATTTTCAGACATTTTACTTTATATCCAGCAAAATCACAACTCCAACTAAAAGATTTAGATTTATTGGAAGTTCATCTATAAAATGCTTCTTAGTCTGATTTAATGTAGACCGGGATTTCTCACTTTTTGTTGTCAATATCTTGAGGCGGCAAATATGGCAATAAAATTAATGCTGCATTTATTTTAGCTGTAGAAACTATGTATAATGGAAAAATTCATAATTATGACAAATCATGTAACACAAATTGACATAGAAAAACTTATAAATTTAGTGCATGAAGTGGGAAAATAAACAACAAAAAATGCTTATTATTGTTATTACAATTTTCAAACATGCTATACTATCTTTTCTTTTTAAATCGAGGTTAAACATTAAAACTTCACTTCCATAATTTATTTTAATTTGCGGAAAAATTGAAAAAATATTGAAAATATTCTGCTGAAATATCAAGCACAAAGATAGAGTTCTTTATGGAAATTAATATTTTTTCTATCTTAAAATGATTTTATCAAATTGATATTACTTCATGTTTTATGCAAGTAAAAAAAAAAGGCCGCACAAATAATGAACATAAGCACTTATTGCTAGAAACATCTGCCGCAGGGAAAGAGATTATATAAACAACGTGGGGTAAGCTGGTAAGCATATTGGGGGATTGGTATATAGTATTTGTTTAAGAAAATAAAAATGCAGAATGAAACAAATTTGAACTATTAAACTAAAAAATACACTTCGTTTAACAGAATTATTTTTGTAAAATTCATGGAGAAGAATGAAAACTCATAACCATGTAATATATTCCATCTTGAAATTAAAAACTTCAAAGTTCTATACCTTTTATAAAAGCGCTGTATTTATCATCAGTGTTAGTTAAGCTACGGTGGAGGTTTTTTTTTTTTTTTCTGTAAGTTTAAATTCGTACAAACTTTTTAGTCATGTTTGTAATTTTTTTAACGAAATAAAGGAAGTACGCTTTTGGAAACAAATGTCAACGAACCAACATTTTCTTTTACAAATAAAAAAAAAAAAAACAACACTAGCTAAGCCTAACGTGGAGGTGACTCAAAGTTAACACACACAGAATTCTAAACCTAATCGAACCGTTCGTTTTCAATTTTAATGTGTTTTAAATACAACTATAAACACAACACTAAACAAAAATGTAACAATACATAAAAGAAGGCACATTGCACATACAAATTTCAATAAATACTAACCTTTTTTGTGAATCCTTTAGAATAATTGAGGTAAGATAATTTAACGAGCAAGTACAAGATTGAAACGAAAACTCCCAGAATGCACTGCAATGTGACGAAATCGAGACGAAATAATTTCGTGAAAAATTTGAGATTTCTGGTTTTGTCAAATATCACGTGATTCAGTGACAAAAAGATCGTCGAAAATAACGAAATAGTGCTCGAGGATTGCCGAATCGTCAAAATTGAGCGTTTCATTTTTGACAGTGCGGTGTTCTTAACCAATCCCACCAAAGTAATTCAAATGTTGAAGCAACAACATTTGTCAAGGGAACTGGTGGACATCCAACAGCAATGTTGTTTTGATTTGTATGTCACAAAAAGGAGGCGCTTCGTGTAAAACATCCCTTACCTGGCCGGAAGAGTATGAGCGCCTTGAGACAGGAGAATTCTGTATGATCCACCTGTTGGGAAATCAACTGCGACATCACATTCTTCATCTGGTGGAGCTGATTCGCCACCAGGGGTCGCCTCTCTGGAGATACCATCGTAGCAAAGGAAAGGAAACCTATCACGTACAAATTTTCAAAGATTATTTCATACAAATATAAAAACTTCTTCGAGTTAGCAAAATTGAAACCGGAATCCTAAACGAGATACTTTAACGTTAAATGTGAGAAATGAATATTTAAATGTACTCTATATAACACTAGCGCAACCAGACGTTTCTGACTTAAAGCCAACTGTTATCGTGCATATATATATATATATATATATATATATATATATATGAAGGGTACAGGGAAAAAAATGGCAGTCAGTTCTTTCAAGAAAACAGAAAAATTGTGCCATCTAGTGGTTGCTGAACTTTTCGATTTGTATATCATCTTTTACACAGAGCAACACAAGTCAACTGGCGTTACTGAGGAAATAGGCGTTACTGAGGAAAACTACCATCAGTCAAACATTCTGATCCGTTTTTCTCAAATTGAGCTTTTTTTCAACTGATGTGATTTACCCCCTATATTTTTACTTTCTTCTATAGAAGAAAGTATTGGATTCGTGCAAATTTTGGATTTTCGAATTTTGACGGATTCGAACGTTTTGAGGTGTGCTGAGTCCATTTCGACTATTTTTGGAAAATGTCTGTCTGTCTGTGTGTATGTGTGTGTATGTGTATGTGTGTCACGTCTGTGTGTGACCAGTTTTTTGTGGCCGCTCTACAGCAAAAACTACCGCATGAAATTGAACGAAATTTGGTACACATATGTGCCCCTATGTGAATTTGTGCCCATTGGTTTTTGGCGCGAATTCCTCCAAGGTGGGTGGAGCAATGGGACGTTTTTTGAGTTACGCGTGCTTGCTATTCCTCAGGAAGTAACTGGCGGAATCAAACAAAATTTGGTCCATATGTTGCCCCTAACGGGTGCAGGTGCTGATTCAATTTTGGTGTCAATAGCTCAAACGGGGGTTGAGTTATAGAGCGTTTTTTGTCGTCAATTGTGACTGCTGTATCTCAAGAAATAACGAACGGAATCAAACAAAAATTTTTTGACAAGTAGCCCTTAGTGGGTATAAGAGCTGATTTTATTTTGGTGTCAACAGCTAAAAAGGGGGTAGCGCAATCGTCCGTTCTTTTTTTCCATTGTGAGTGCCCTATCTCAAGAAGTAATGCTACGTTCTGGTTGAAATTTGGAATTATATATGAATCCATACGTAAGCAGGCTTTGGTTCAATTTTGACCCCAATCGCTCCAAGAGGTGTTGATTTTTTTTTTTTTTTTTTTTTTTTTTTTTTTTTTTTGCGAATAAAAATGGTTTTATTAATGCAACAATAAGAAAGATAAATCGTAATAGATTGTCGTCTGCGTATTTCTCGTGATTTTAATTGTATGGAAATGATCGGAAATATTATCTCAATGATTTAAAATTTTCAACTGTTGCCATCTTATGTTTGTTAATAAATAAAATATTTGTAATGAATTCAAGTAAGGCTTTTAAAGTAACTTTCAATTTTCGCTCTTTGTTTTGTTTTTACAATAATTCAGACATTGGGATGGTCGTCAAGTTTTTGCATGTGTAATTTTGTTTTTTGTTAGGAATATTGCTTCCTCGTCAAGCATGGGGAGGGATCAGAAAAAGGAAAAATATAGAAGAAAGTTTCGTGATGGCCACAACATACTAGTTCATATTTAACTTTGAAAGAACACGAAACCCGACGCAAATACGATAAAATTTGGAGAACTCATAAATCATTTGAATTGTGTGGATGACATTGGATTGATATCTTTCTCATTTGAGTAACTGCAATAACTGCTCCAAAAATTGAATAAAGAAAGCAAAATTGTTGGTTTGAGAATGAACCTCTGTGAAATAAAGTGATCAAATTCCTTTACTTCTCCACACAAAGTCACTTTTGTTGCAAATGAATTAGAAATTATGTGCAGTTATACTTTTCTGGGTCAGATCATTACGTTGAACGAAATTATCATGTAAGAATTGACAGCATAATAAAACTTGCTTCAAGAACATTCGGACTATATTTATTTATTAATCGGGTTATATTAACACTATATTTATTAAAAGTGGCCTCCCAATTTGCTTGAAAAGAAAAGTTTTTCAGTATTAACCTATGCTTCTAAGACTTTAGATATCAACTAGCAATGTACGAAGCTATACGAACGCTTCAGACAATCCATAGAAGTATGGAGACATGCATAATAGTATTCACCCAAATGGACAGAAAGAGAAACACGTGAATTAGGAAGCAAACCAAAAATTTCCGATGTCATTTGTGATATAAAAAAGTTTAACTAGAATTGAGCTGTTGTGTGTGGGACTATAATTTCCTGATTAAGGACTTTTTCACTTACTAATTTCTGTACTTCAGGGCCAGACTGATTTAAGTCCAAAACTGGCTATTTTCAGGTTATTAATTGCACGTAAAATCTTATTCTGCATTCACCCAAAATACAATTCTATATGGGAAAAAAATGTTCTTTATAATTTTTTCCCAGTGTTATAACAAAGTAGACCGATGATTTTACGCTCTCCTGAAAAGTAGTGGTTATGTGATTTACACTAGTCAGGCTTTGAGGTACAAATTTGTCACATATTGATCCACAAAGCTATTTTCACCCGAAGAGAAAAAAATTGAAATTTCACCTTCTTGCAATGGGAAACCCCATTGGGCAGCACTGAGGACGAAGATGTCGCTCCACGACTCTTCCAAAAGGATCGCTTGGTCCCTGAATCCCAACTGGAGGAACGATGGGATGCCCCTCATCCATCGGATGGAGAAGAAGAGTAACTTGGCTGCTGCTTCGTAGGCGGTGTCCAGAGGATTTGGCGGGAAGGGCCCGAGGAAAGCAGGGGGCAAGGTGCTGGGGGGCCCCACGGACATGTAGGCCCTGGGTCTGGGGTCTGGAGGGACGATCCTGTGGTACAGGGGCGGGAACTGGACTGTAGAGGTCGGGCTGGGCCGGTGGTTGTCGGCTGGCGAAGAGTTGCGAGATTCGTCACTGGTGGCGCAGTCTTCGGCGGTGGGTTTCTTCAACGGTGGTGGTGGGGTGGATGATTTCAGATCTGGGGGGGGGGGTTACGACGTGAGAACAAAGAATCAGCTAGCATTGGAATTATAACACTTTCAGAAAAAGACAATATCAAGAAGGAAACACATTAGGTTTTGTGTCACGACTGAAATTGAAATTTATTCCTTTTGTTACAGTTGTCATAATCCAAGAGTTTAGAAGAACGATTAATTTCAAATATTTCAACAAAATAAACTAATTAATTATTCTATACATAAGTATGTATTCTTATCTAAGTATTAAAGTATTATTCTTATCTAAACACCTATCTTCTATTAATTATTCTTATCTAAGCATTTGATTACACACAAACGTAATCAAAAGGAGACGTCAAACTGCCTTCAACAGTTTCTGCACTGATACCGTGAAGTAAAAAACTCAGTGGCGCATCAGCCTATGGAGGGCCAAGGTCTACTGTGCCCATCTCAGTCTTATTGACCTAGGACTCTGGAGTGCACCGCAGATGTTCGAGTTAGGTAGTCAGCTGAACGCGGGATCCCCAGTGTTTAGTTCTCAAGCACGCTTGGTACTCATTTTATCAACCCACTGAAGGGATGAGAGGCTGAGTCGACCGTATCCAACCCGGGAATTGATCCCGGATCTGCGGCGTGGAAGTCTGAAGTACTTACCAACAAGCCACTGGACTTCAACGTCGGGTAAATCTTACAAAAAAAAGAAAAAAAAAAAATCACCGCATTATATCCGTCATGAAACAGCCATATTCTAATACGTATACTGTTATAATCTTATGCACTCTCAGACCCTGGGTATGCTAATTGCTCTACCTACCATTACTCAAATAATTTCTGAGAAAAATACTGTGAAGAGCTGAATTGTGAAATAGTTTAGTTTCGCGTGAGTTTTGGACACTAGCATATCACACTCCAGAGTCCCCCGAACTTAACACTATTTATGGTTTAACCAGTTGAATGGGATTCTCTGTTTTTTTTTTTTTTTTTTTTTTTTTTTTTTGAGCAATCACGATTGCTTATTCTGCCGTGCTAAGCGCAAAAGTCGTATCTGCAGCTGAGGTCAAACCGAAAAACTACTATTTAAAGTTTTACGCCTCCATGTATTTGATCCAGATTTCACTTTTTTAGATTTTTTTAAAAAATAGTTCCAGCTTACAAATGACAATAAAACATTGCATAGGGGTAAAACATGTTATAAAGAACCACCTCGTGACAATAACTCAATTTTGACAAAAAGTGTAGATACCACTTTTGTGCTTAGCACGGCAGTTTGCTTTCATTTGACTGTCTTTGGCGTTGTGGTTCCTTTTTCAGCTTGGACCAGGCCTGCAGTACCACCGTCCACCGACGGCGGCGCGGCTGCTCCTGACCACTGTCCCCCGGAATCCACTTTTGCTGGGCGGTGGCGTCCATGTCCCACACACACGAACGCCTACACACACACACACGAACACCTACACACACACGCACGTACACAACACTCACTCACACATGCATACATACACTTACGCACCCACGCACATGCGCCTACACAAACACACACGCTCGTGATTGCGAAAAACATAATTTGAATTCAAGATGCCAAAAATTCAAATTATTATTATTTTTTTTAAAATTCAGATCAGAAGCCGAGCAATCTCTGGTCCAGCACCCCCAGAGATATTGATTCACTTGGAGGACTTTATGACCACAACATATTTAACGTGTCCTAGTCACCGTTAACGAACACGGAGGATCTTCGAATGGCAGGCATCGATCCTGAAACTCAGTAACGAGTCCGCTGCCTTACAGGTCAGGCCACTACAACTTTTGGACACTAACAGCACTCACAAAGGCACCCGCTGTTTGCATTCAGAAGTTGAATCTGAAGATTAAATCTTTTTCGCTTTGAACAAGTATATTTGCTTCAGTGTGGCTTAAGATCTTAAACGGATTTCTGCACTGCGGCAGACAAAAATCATTTCGGTGCAGAAATAAGCTTGGGAGAAGGTGCCTTCCTGGAGGACTTCCAAGATGGCTCTCCCGCTTTTGAGTGTGGAACCGGGGAGTATTTCCACTGCACGGAGAAACGAGGATTCGATTCGATTCGATTCCGAGTCACAACTGACTACAACTGTATTTATGTCGAGGACTGCATACTAAGTGCCTTGCCTCCATTATTTTTTATACCGATAGATGGCAGCACCATCACCGGATCGAACAGTTAATGTGAATTTAGAACTAGACCTGGAGCTAATAGCTACCTGGTGCTAGCACCCCTAGAGGTATCGTTTCACTTGGAGGACATTGAGACCACGAGCATATTTAACGTCGCCCAGTCCCCTTTAATGACGACGGTGGATCTTCGACCATCGAGGTTCGAACTCAGGACCCTCCGGTCCCGAATCCGACACTCTACCGATCGGGCTACCACGGCCCTCCACTGCACTGAGAAACGAGGAAAACTCTGGGGAGGATCAGACAACGTGTTGCCATTGGAAAAGGAATGCCTTGTAAGTTCAAATGCAAAAATTTGCATGACAGGGCTGGTTTTTGACATTTCACGAGAATAAACTTAGTGTTGGGTTGTAAATTTAAACTGTATACAGTGTACATGAGTACACAATGGGGGGAAAACTCAGGCTATTCTTCCTTTCTTTGTCTCTCTCTCTTTTTTTTTTTTTTTTTTTGCGTATAAAATCATCTACGAGCTTTAACACATGTTCAAAAACTCTGTACCTCAGAGCCGCAAGTCCAAAAATCACGATTTTCCTTTTATTAGTGCGTTGTACATAGAATTCCATTCCGCATCGAGTCATGTGAACGTAATCCTAAAAGCAAAATCCTTAGTAATAATTTACCAGTGTTAAAAGAGCGCGAATCTAATCCTTTGTGTGCACCAAGATACCATTTTTCGGCTCGCCTGTAAAGTAGTAATTATGTTACTTACGTGAGTCTGGCTCTGAAGTACAGAACTTTTGGTAAAGCCTAACCTGGCAGCGTCGTAATGCTTTGATTAGGATCTTCATAGCTTTCACAATGCTACCAGGTTAGGTTTGCCCCAACCATAGAAAATTCATACTTGCTTAGTCTTCAATACCGTTAAGCTTATCTATCGTCTGCGATTTTTTTTAAAAATTTTTTGAGGATGTAGAGTTATGCAACATAGAATACCAGTTTCCAGTGAAAATAAATAAAATGATGCGATTAGAACGGTCTTGCTTTTATTTATATTTTGGTGGTTTGCGTCAAATTTTAAAGTGCCAAATTTCACTTCCTTTTTTGGATCCCATTTAACAATGTTTGAAATATAGTTCACATGAGATACTGCAGTGTGAAGTTTTCCAGTTAACCATAAGCAAGAATTTTGATTTAACTGAAACCGTAATGCCGGCCTTGTTCTAAAATGACGACGTGGTTTTTCGCTTGAGACTTCTGTTAGATTCGATAGATTTTGAATTAAATGTCAGAGATTTAGTGATTCCTTTTAAATTAAAACGTACATTGCTTCTTTTCTTCAATGCTACAGAATTTTTGGTGATTCACTCGATTCTAATGGAGTATGGACCGATACATTTGATTGGTATTAATCCCCGAGAACTTTTCTGCAAACTTAAAGACAAAAATTGGACGTAGAAGAATGAAGGTAAGCTGTTTCATGGATTAACATTTTATTTCCTTAGAATTCTGCAGAGGGTTCAAATTATTTTGAAAAAAACTGATTACCTTTCTGTATATTTCTCGAGCTGAATGTCGATTTTGATGACTTAGTAACGATAGTTCATTCATCACCTTAAGGTCGAAATAAACTTACAAAACGCTGCTTTTTAGATAATATATTCTGATTACAATAGAACTCAAATTATCCAAATCAATTGGAATTGGACCCCTTTTGAATAACCAAAAACTCGGATTGTTGGATCTCTCCCCCCCCCCCCTTAAAAAATAAAGGCCCTATTTAATTAATTACGATGTGTATGTTGGAAATTTGAGAATTTTTTTTTTAAGAAAGAGAGGTTCTAATTAATCAAATGTTGTTAAACAAGTATTGTATATATAGAACACTATGTAAAAAAATCTCAAATGAAAAGGATTGCTTGCTGAATATCTGGGCCAAAGTAAACTGTTTGATTAACTTTGTGGAGGAAATAGCTCATAGACAGAATTATTATTTTGGGAATCTCTGTACATTTCCGTCTCACCCCCCCCCCTCCGAAATTCTGAAAGCATTTGGATAATCTGCGATTTGGATAGTAAGAGTGCGGATGATTGGAGTTCTACTGTGCTTAAAAAGGTAACTTTTTACTTAATTAGAGCTGAGATTCAATCCACAGATCCACGCGTCAAGTTCCGTTCAACCCTCAACCCCCCAAAGATTTGCTGTTTGTTTGTATTAACAAAGGTATTGTTTTTTTCCTTTGCTTTTCGATTTTCAAGTCGTCCTCCAGTGTAATACTTTTTTTTTTTTTAAATCGTGGATGGGTTTTATTGCACTATTGAACATTATTTTATTTGATACTTTATCGAAACATTGCATTAACTCTGACAAAACTCTTTGACATTTAGCATGGTCATCTGCGATGCTATTCAAACTGTATGAGATAAGGGCTTATCCATACATTATGTAACACTACTTTCAGTGAATTTTACCCCCCCCTTTTTGTCCCAAACTGTCACACTTCACCTTGTATCTCTCCCCTTGTCACATGTTACGCTCTTTATGAGCATATTGTAACAGAAAAGGTGTCACATGTTTTGTTACCCCATCCTTCCCCCTTGTCATAAACTGTCAAAATTTCGCGAGCCCCCTCCCTCTCATAGTGTGACATCATTAGTGGATGACTCCTTTACAATTGAGGGGATTGTGTGTTATATTATATACTAGTGGCACCCGCACGGCAGGGCCGCGCCGTCCCTATGTGCAAGGTCGTGCGAAGCACGACGGCGCCAGAGCCAAAAAGGCGCCGAGCTCTACGAATCAATGCTCCAAATAAGAAAAAATATCCAACAAAAAAAATAAATAAATAAATAAAATTGAACTTCTCATTTTTTTTATTAAAGTACCTGTGAAATTATACTGCTCATTAAAACAAATGACATGAAAACAACAATGCCTTGTTGTGTCTGAATATGCTATTCAGAAGAGCAATCTTTTACACTGAAAACACGTGACGCCAATCAGTGCATACGTTGGCATTTTTCTTCATATGTAGAGCCATGAATGTTATTTCGGTATGTCTATAATTTCACAAGGTTGATGGTTAAGTATACAAACCAGCGCAAGAAATTTGCTATTCCCCATTTTTGTTCTTGCGGTGAATATGTTATAATTTGTGCAATATGTCTTTTTGTGATTTTTTACTGTCTTTGGTAATTCCACCGAATCATGTTATCATAGATTAAAAAATATGGTAAGCACATTAGCATATTATTTATTTGTGCGTAATATGCATTTTTTGTAGACAATAGTTTAGATTAACTTTTAGTTCCGAAAAGTAACGACTTGACCATAATTACTCAATTCCTCCATCCCCTTCAGCTATTTGTGTATTAAATTTAAGAAATTAAGAAAGAGCTTTGGACAATGTGTTTGTTTTAGACATTAAATTCAATGCCTTTTCAATGATTTCGTTAGTTGGAAGTATTCGTTTTAATGGCAAGTTTCAGTTTCAGATTTTAAAGCGGAATATCCTATGCAATATTATCCTTTAATTCAGAAATATAATCAGTCACCTCCTGTTTCATGGCGCAACCAGAGGGGGTGGGGTCCAGAGGACATCCCTGTGGTTGCGCTGCCCCGTGCCCCCTCCCCTCCAGAATGCTTAGTTGAATGTTTTTCAAAAATATTTACTTCTGAAGGGGGGGGGGGGAATGCGTCCAACAAAGTGATTTTAATAAGGAAAAAATAATGATGTTGGGTTAAAACTTTAATATTCACAAATTGGTCAGCTATTCCCTCTCCGTCCTATTTCTTTTCTTTTTTCTAGTTCGCCTGAAAATAAGAAAGTTTTCAAAATGCTATTCTGTCGAATCACTCCCCCCCCCCCTCCGCTAAAAGCATTACGGAGCATCTCAAATTTCGTTTCCAGATCTTCAATTTCACAAAATTTCGAGAAAGCTTCCGAATTCGAAATAACATCGCTTGAAACTCCGTTCGAAAATCACTTAAATTGTGTTTTTAGAGCTTCAATTTCGAAAGAATGCCGTCCCTAATGTCACTAAATATGGTCTTACAATCACGCTTTTAAGACTTCATTTTCAGAAAATATTCGCACAAAGACCTCCAAACCTCCTTCCTTAAATATCATCAAAACTTAAATTTTTCATAGGTCTTTTAAAAAACCTAAGTTAGAATAGCCTCTGAACCACTTCTCCTAATATCATAGAATACTGCTTAGGTTTTTAGGACTTTAATTTTGAAAAAAAATTCAGGGGGGGAGGGAGCTCCAGAATTTCCTTCTTGTAAAAATCTTCAAGGTGTCTTTAAATGCATTTTTGTTGAATTTCGAAAAATTGGTGGGGAGAAAAGGGGAATTGATTTGTATCTATTTTTCAAAGAAAAAAAACGATCGGGTAGAATCTCAGAGTTCCATTCCTTATTCTAACGTCTATAGATATGAAATATACAATCATGTTTTAAGGCTTCAACTTCTATAAATTTCCACAGATCGCCTTATACCCATTTCCCCCATAACACCACCAAAGACAGTCTAAAATTGCGTTTTTCAAACTACATATTTTAAAAAATTTCCCCCGGACCCCTCTAATTAAAAGAGAATTTTTTCAATTTGTGCCCCCTAAACCTATTTTTTAGTTGCGTCACTGCTCCTGTTGTCTTGTTTTGACAGACATAAAAGTTTTATTAATTATTCATCACTTAGAGATTAGATAGATATTCAAAGTGGCTTTAACTTAGATATTAATATATTTTCTTCTTCCAAAGCACATTAGCATATCAGAGGAGCTGCTGAACTCAATATAATTTCGAGACATGAAGTAAAAACGTACATCATATTGAGAAATTAAATATTCACTTTTTTTTGTATAAACTAAATGCCAAACGTATTTTTTTCCGTTTTGATATGTCTACAAAACCTCCCACCAGGTGTTAACTATATTTTTCTCGAACGCCAGAGCATAAAGGCGCTCAAAAGACATTTGCACAACGGCGCCGATCAGGCTTGGCGCGGCCCTGCCGCACGGCTTCGCCCGTAATAGAAAAACTAAAGGTCTTTTGGTTTGCCTGTATACACTGTAAAAAAAAACTGTAAATTTTGAAGAAGTTATCCGTATTTTTTACAGAAAAAAACTGTTCGTAATAAAATACAGGATTTCTCTGTTTTTTTGAATCTGTAACCGGTTATACATTGTTTTTCTTCGAATCTTCGAATTTCGCCCGCGTGTTTGTATTTTGGTTCTCGTGCTCGAGTTTTTGATCTTATATTTATTTAAAGCGAGTAAGCCTTAAATCTTTTGCAACTTCCATTTCATTGCATCCTAATCAATATTTTATTATTATGTTTTTTTTGTCATCTGTTACAGAGGCATATTCGGAAATTTACCTTTGTATACATGTATTTCGTAGTAGTATAGTAAATATTGAAATGGATTCATGAAAGTATAGTTTCATTTTTTAATCTTCATAAAATAATAAATCAGCTTGAATAAATAATAAAAATACGGAAGATTTCTGTAAAATAATCGGAAGAAAACTGGCGTCCTGGCTGACAGTTTTTTTCCGTAAATTTTACAGATTTTTTTTACAGTGTATTTACAAATAATGTATGGTGAATTTTCTCGCCAATTGGCTTGTACCGACGTTACAGTTCCACGTTATGATAATTTCGTATCTCGCCAATTGGCTTGTGCCCATGTTACGGTTCCACGTTATGATAATTTCGTAATTTATGATAGTTTTTTTCTTAAAATTGGAATAAAAAAAGAACCACATCGAATTTTCGAAAAATCGCTTCAAGGTGCACACCCCATGCTACAAACTAACTTTGTGCCAAATTTCATGAAAATCGGCCGAACAGTCTAGGCGCTATGCGCGTCACAGACATCCAGACATCTAGACATCCAGACAGAGAGACTTTCAGCTTTATTATTAGTAAAGATAAAGACTAGACGTTAAGTGTATTTTACGTGCATATGAAAGGACGATGTAACTTTTAATTGATTTTTAAATAGATAGAAAAGAGCGGATGTGTTATACGTTGACTCAATTGTAGAATATACTTAGAATGTAGATTTCGTCGTAAAAGCAAAACAAAATAAAATATTTCATCTGATTTATTGATATTGTGAAACCAACGTCTATACTATGCGCACTTTTTGGGGGATTTCGACATTTTGACTAGTTTACTAACCAAATTTTCGTATAAAAAGACTGCTATGTGACTCAGAGGAGAACTATGGTTACTCAAAAATATTGTCTCATAAAAACTGCTATGTGATAAACCATATACTAAAAGATTATTAATATACGAGTACCAATTGTATGATTGTTCATAACTATTTTCATGTAATTGAAGGCATTTTAATTCATTATTGGATATAAAAGTACTAAAAAATGAAAAAAAAAGGCAGACTAAAAATAGGGTTATCTTCAAAATGCGGTTGTAGCTAAAATTATTAAAAATTTCTATATAAGAGTTTTCTATAAATGATGTCACGCTTTGAGGGTGTGAAGGGTTCGTGAAATTGAAACAGTTTGTGACAAGGGAGTGTGTAACAAAAGAAGTGTGACATCGCACATTTTGACTGAAAAAAACTTTTTCTTTTGTTATTATGTTTGTGTAATATAGCGTAACATACGGCAATAGGAGTTGGGGGGGGGGGGGGCATGGTGAAGTGTGTAACTTTGAAAAAGGAGGGGCTGGGAAGTGTTTAACTGCGTTGTAAAAACATTCTGATATCATAAATGGGCAGTGCCTTAGCATACAAACATTCTTTTGGAAAAAAAATGGTACTTAGGCATTGATACTTAGGATTGTACATTTGAGAATAAAAATAAATAAACGAAATGGTAACGTAGTAGGTTAACTTAAGTTCTTTTTACTTTCGTCTATATCTAATATATAAAAGAAAGTATTGGATTCGTGCAGATTTTCGAATTTCGAAGGATTCGAACGTTTTGAGGTGTGCTGAGTCCATTTCAACCATTTTTGGAAAATGTCTGTCTGTGTGTGTATGTGTGTATGTGTCCGTCCGTGTGTGTGTGTCACGTCTGTGTGTGACCAGTTTTTTTTATGGCCGCTCTACAGCAAAAACTACCGCATGAAATCGAACGAAATTTGGTACACATATGTGCCGCTATGTGAACTTGTGCCCATTGGGTTTTGGCGCGAATTCCTTCAAGGGGGGTGTTTTTTGAGTTATAAGTGCCTGCTATTCCCCAGCAAGTAACTGGCGGAATCAAACAAAATTTGGTTCATATGTTGCCCCTAAGAGGTACAGGTGCTGATTCAATTTTGGTGTCAATAGCTCAAACGGGGGTTGAACTGTAGAACATTTTTTGTTGACAATTGTGACTGCTGTATTTCAAGAAATAATGAACGGAATCAAACAAAAATTTATCGACAAGTAGCCCCTAGAGGGTATAATAACTGATTTTATTTTGGTGTCAAAAGCTGAAAAGAGGGTGGTGCAATCGAATGTTCTTTTTTTTTTTTCATTGTGAGTGCCATATCTCAAGAAGTAATGCTACGTTCTGGATGAAATTTCGAATAAATATGAATCTATTTGTAAATAGGCGTTGTTTCAATTTTGGCGCCAATCGCTCCATGGGGGGCTGATTTTTTTTTTTGTGTAAATAAAAATAGTTTTATAAATGCGACAATAAGAAAGATAAATTGTAAACTGTCGTCTGCTTATTTCACGTGATTTTAATTTTTCGGAAATAATCGGAAATGTTATCGCAAGGATATAAAATTTTTAACTATTGCCATCTTATGTTTGTTAACAAATAAAACATCCAATTAATTCAAGCAAGGCTTTTAAAATAACTTTCAAGTCGTTCTTCTCTTTGTTTTTGCCGGAATTCAGGAATTCGGACGGTCGCCAAGTTTTTGTGTGCATATTTTTTTTTTGCTGGGAGTATTGCATTCTCTTCAAGCATAGGGAGGGATCAGAATTCACAAGAAAGATATTCGGAACTCCAGCGCTCCAATACGCTACCTTGCGGTGATTAACAAAACTGCAAATGAAAATAAAACATTGCCACGCTGCGTTCCACGTGTGTCTGTTGACGTAAACACAGACAGTTTGTTCTGAGTATTTATTAACGCAATCGATGTGTCTTAGTTTGCTTTCAGCTACAGAAATTAATTCGTCCCTTAGTAGTATTCTCGAGCTTCTCAAAATAATGTTAGTTTTCATTATTTCCTTAATAATTGGTGAAAGCGAAAATTCTGGATTAACAAACTTGGATAACGTTATACAAGGTAAAAAATTTTATTGTTTTGTAAGAATTTGTAAGAATATGGGGTTTTTTTTAATCTTAAATTAATTAAACTTACCATGTTTACAGCAGCATTTAGTTGGAATGGACAGTATGCAAAATATTTTCTTGAATATATTATCGTAGAACAAAATGAATAACCGAGAAATAATTTACTTTATTCCTTTTATTCTCAGCTGAAAGGTTTCGCCAAATTTGTTTAGGGTTATAGTGCGAGCAAAGTAGCCTTGGCGAGATTTTGCGTTTTTAGTTAAACCATTTTTAATTTTTATCATGAGTGGAATAAAATGGTAGTAAGATTACAGAATTCGATAAGTGAAAGGAAATAATGGTCAATCAACTGAAAAGAAAACTACCACCATATATCCGTGAGAATTTTGTTGATGATTTGCATAACATGACACAATTAAATCGTAACTCAGAAATTAGAAAAATCGAAACAGAAAATTTTTAAATGAACCGATTCGGGAATTCGAGAGAAATAACTCAGCTACAAATGGAAAAAAAAAAAGCGCTAGCCAAGCAAGGCAAAAAAGTATCATCTTCTTTCGATAACAATTTGTAATGTCACATTGAATTTTCTAGCATTAATTGTTATTCTTGTCAGGCCACAATTATTATTTAGTTTTATCAAGAATTGATAAATATCGAATTCAACATCGTGGAAATAGCTGCTTAGAACTACGAACTACGTAGTTTGCATTAATCTTTGACGTTTAGTAATGCTTCTTGAATTCTCATTTCTTTCTACGTGGGCCAGAATATCCACAAGACTTTGAAAATTAATTTAAAAAGAATAAAGCGAACAAAAATCACAACACTTTTAGCATTTTCTTCGTTACCATGTTTTAGTTTTCAATTCCGCCATTAGACAGTGACTTCAGTGCCCCCTATAGTTCGTTGGAGTTGCGAATAGAAGAAAGTTTCGTGGTGTGTGTGTGTGTGGCCACAACATACTAGTTTTCTGTTGAAATCAGTTCAAACCTAAGTAATATTTATCGAAGAACAAGTGTTTTACAGTCCCCCCACCCTTCAATTTAAAACTTAATTCAAATATAGTGTTTGCCGATATGTGTTTCAGTACAAATGTCCATAATACTATAAAAGGTATCTATCTCCCGTCCTACATATATATATATATGTTTTAAAATGTAATGCAAAAAATTATCTAGTTGCATATCGTATATAACCACTTAGGGTAACTTTCTATCATGTGGGCTAACTTTTACTTTGTGCCACTTGAGTACTTGCTTTAAACTCCAGAAGGCACAGTGCGGCACCCTAATGTAGAAGCGTACACGGGGGGCGTAAGGGAGGAGAAGGGACACTTGCTGCCCCGGGCCCGAATCTGAAGGGGGCCCGAGATTTTTAAAATGAGGGGTGAAATATTTGTAGAGACGTAGGGATAAACAATATGGAGAGGAGCCAGTAAAAGTCATTTGTGATGAGCCCCAAAATTTCTATGCACGACCCTGCTCTAATAGCAGGATTACATAATCGCTTTTCCATCATTTATTTCAAATAGAAAAAAATGGTGACACTGTACTAGCGTATATAACTAGTTCTATCATCCAATTACTTTAAAGTTGCTGTTTGAAATCTACTGTTGAATGCGAACTCGTTTTTGAAATCTCTCGTACTACATTGTAATAGTTGAAGCAATATAGTAAACTAGCATTCCCGTACCCGGCATTGCTCGGGTAATGGAATTAGCAGGGGTTAACAGTGCTTGGTGCACCTAGTTTCAAAAATCCCCCTATAATAATTACTTATTATCTATAATTTTTTCTAATTTTGGGAGGATCCCGGAACCCCTGGACTCTTTATATATATGCCCTTGTCCTTAACTGATCTTTAACTGTTATTAACGATCCTTTTAAAGTATTGATTATCTTTGCAAACACAGGCCATCCACATTTTATTGTTATACATATGTTTAAGCAAGAACTTCTTTGTATACAACATTTTTATTTTTTTTTTCTGGTGCAAAAATTATTAAGCTGCTTGATGAACTGACTTTGGAACAAGCTACATAAAATTGGCCGTGTTGAAAAAAAGTTTTCTCTTAAATCGATCCCTGCTACTTTTAATGTCTGACCTTGTGACTTATTAACGGTTATAGCAAAGCAAACTTTTACAGGAAACTGCACTCTTTCTAAATTCAAAAGGATAGTCCGCCTGTGATGATGTTCTTAAAAACTTCGTTTCTAGTTTTGAAAAAAATGAAAGTAAAAGACAAACATTATAATTTGACTTGAGAAAAGCCTGAAAGAATTACGTGAGAAACAAAAACAATATCAAATTTAAAATTCGCTATCGACCAAAAGTTGAGATGAAGTACTGAATAATGACTTGAATGGAGGAAAGCCTCCGAAAATAAGAAATTTAAATTTCAATGGCAAGTTTAAATTTCACAGAAATTAAGGGGTTTTAATTAATTTCTCCTGAACTAATTGATATTTCGAAAAATCCTTTCTTAGTGGATACTTTCGTAATCATGTGGACATGCCTGCCAAATTTCAAGTCTGAGGCTTCAGCGGTATTGGCTGTGCGTTGATAATATACACTGTTAAAAATTACGTCCACCGTTGCACCAAAGAAAGGAGCAAATTTGCTGCAACCTATATTCAGTGCACGATTGAACCAAAACAGGGTGTTTTATATCACTCCCAAGTTTCGTGCGTAGTTGAACCATATTCGTCATTCCATCTTTCTCCAACCATAGGAGTTAATCTGAACCATGTATCGTGTTCTCCTTTTCCCCTACAACTGGAGCGGAGTAGAACCATAACTCACGTTTTCGTTCGTCGCATTCTTGGAGTGAAATTGAACCATAACTCGGGTTTTCGTTTCTTGCATTGCTGGGATGAAGTTGAACCATAACTAGCGTTTTCCGACTTTCATTTGTTGGTACGTGGTTGAACCGCTAACAATATTCTGATTTCCTCATTTAGGTGTTAAATTTAGCCATTTGCTTTACTTGATTTATATTTTGTTTTCGTGGAAAATAAGTAATTTTGTGAGGATTTTAAAAACTTCCCTTTTTTTCGATTTTCTTTAGAAAAGTTAATATTAGATGTACTCGAGAACCCTTTATAATATTTTCAGTCAAAATTTTATATTGTTCTCAAGAATAGAGTACTTAAAATTAGCATCTTTCATCGTCAAAATGACCACAGGTTTATCATACTCTTTAGTGTTATAACATTAACGCAAAAGGTAGAATTTGCTATGCAGGCAGATATTAAACAACTATTTATTTATTTTTTGTGATTTTTGCTAAAACCATTAACTGCATTAAAAAAATGAGCAATTGGAATAAATAAAGATAGATTAAAAAGATTTTTAACGTACGTATGTGACAATTCCTAATTAAAAACTTAATTTAAAAAAAATACATTATTTAAAATAAGAAATTATCCTTTTTATACATTTCTTGATATTTTAAGAGTTGCATAGCTGGGAGGGAAAAAAGAGAAAATATTGCTATTGCAATTACAGTAAAACCTGTGTAAGTTGACCACTTGCACTTTGATGATCAACTAGACAGGTTGTCAACTTATAGAGGGAAGTAAGCAATTTTTTTCTTTTTTTTTTGTCATTTCTTGTCTCATGCATTCATTTTAACTAATTGGAATACTTTAAACTCACTTTCATTGTTTAACATTACTTTAAAACAATAAGAAAAAAAATGTTGTTTAAATATTTTTAGAGATTATTTACCAGAATGACTCGTAAAGTATCATACAAATTTAAAATTTCTGTGAATCAATCAAAAAAAAAGTGTCGTTACTGATGAAAAACAACTTACTTGATATTAACAATTCCTAAAAATTCATAAGTCGAAAGTTACTCAAATTCTTCATTTGATTTTTTCTTGAACATTTGTAACCATGGTAATAATCTACTTTTCAACAAAATAACTCCTTATTGAAGTTTGGCGCATTTTCTGGGACATAACATCAGGCCAATGTTTTTCGATGGAAACATAAATATTCATAGGATTTTCTAAAATGTCTGGTTATTTATTTGAGGCATAACTGATGAAACCTGTAGTACAATTTAATGCTTTTGCTTGTTGGTCAACTTACAAAGGGTTTTGTTTAGGGATGCACCAGATAGTGATTTTGCCGGATACCGGATATCAGATGCCCCCTTACCTGCCGGATTCGGATACCCGACGGATATCTCTCACATTTTTACCGGATAACTGCCCGATATCCTGCAAAAAACTGTCGGATATCCGGATCCGGAGTGGTTTGACGGATCGGATACCTCATAGTTCCGGATAGTTAAAAAATCAGCCGGATACCGGATATCCGGTGCATCCCTAGTTTTTTACATTTCTCCAAACCAAAGCTGGTGTATATTAGTGGTCAAGATAGAGAGGTTTTCCTTCATTATATAAGATAGGACTAATTCCGTTCCTGACAAAAGTGGTCAACTTAGACAAGTGGTCAACTTTACAGGTTTTACTGTATTCCTAATTGACATTCATTTTTTATCTTTATATTTTTTTCCTTAACATCAATCTAATTGTAATCTGAAAAAAAGTTAACTACATTTCGAACCATTTTGACAATCAAAATGCATTAATAAAGTAAAAAAGAAATTAATACCAATAAGGTACTACAGTTCTTAAAATAGGTTACAATTTATTGTTCTCAAAGGTTTTATAATTTCTGACTTAAGGAGCCAAAATTTTTAACTGATATGCTGTTTTTAGAAGATACCTAATTTTTATTATGTTAAAATTTCCAGTCAGTTATTAGTTGAGATACTATGCATACAGTGGCAAGAACATAAAATATTGATAATTACAGAACTCTGCTACTTATTTTCCTTTAGGAATGCAGGATATTGATTTTTACAGGATATCCAGCACTAGATGTTTTTATGGGGGCGTACATTTATTTTTCACTTTACGCCATCACACAGCAGTAAATTATAACTTATCTGACGTCATAAAAACCTTCTATATGTTTCGAAATATAATTTACAACAGCTGTCTCTTTCAATTATTTATATTAATAGTGTTGCATTAAAAGTAATTTACATAATAAAATATTCTGCTTTTTTGAAAAACAATTTATTAGTTGTCTTATCCCCTAACAAAAGAAAAATTGCAAGACTTGCTCCAAAGGAAAAAAGTTCTTAATTTACTCTTTACTGTAGTTAGCTTTAAAAAATAGCAAGATTAGCATAGTTCTACCAATAAATTGCATTTTTCATCAAATTTGATAAATCTTTTTAATTTACATAAAGCATGTTTAAATAATGTCTAAATTCTAATAGTGAATTTTCCAGCTTCTGTCTTTGGTATCAGTTGGTTCTCTGTTTAACGACTTTCAAGGGACCACAAAAAATTGTCCTTAAATAGAATGCTTTTAACACTACAGTGGACCATCTGGGAAGGTGAAAAGCGGTTGTTGAATAGAGAAAGTCGTTAAATAGAGTGTCGTTAAACAGAGAGCCAACTGTACTTTTCTTTTTCATCCAGAAAATTACCAGTAGTTGGATGATCCATACTTTTTTTCCTATTAGTATTGTTTGTTTTAGTTTTTAATTAAGAATTATTTTTTAATTAATAAAAAATTTTCAGTAATGTTTATGAGGTACATCAAGAAAAATATCTAATTTCAAACTCTACTTATTCTTTTTCCTGAATTATTGTATTAGGGGCCGTCAAATGAAACCCAATCAGTGTGTCTAACTTTGCAAAACACGTAAGGGGATCCATGTAGCTGCATGTGTGGTGATTCCGTGTATTGGTAGAGAGACTGATGCAAGCACAAAGTTTGACTTTACATAGCGACAGTGTGGCTGTACGACTAAGAGAAGGTTGACACTCAACTTTTCGTCCACAACAGAACAGGCGAGTTCGCAGGGACATTCAACTGAAACCCGGTCAATGCGTCTAACTTGGGCATTAGATGTAAGGGGCAACGTCTACTGCAAAGTCTTATGTCTAATGCAAAGTTAGACACACTGACCGTGTTTGAGTTGAATTTTCCTGTGAACTTGCCTGTTCTGTTGTGAACGATAAGTTAAATGACAACCTTCCCTTCCTCATGTAGACATAGTCACTATGTAAAGTCAAACTTTGTGCTTGCATCACTCTCTAACTATACATGGGGTCACCCACACACACAGCTACATGGAGCCATAAACGTCTAATGCAAAGTTGGACGCACTGACCAGGTTTCAATTGAACATCCTAATACAATAACACAATTAAAGTTGTCTTTCATTAAATTTTTCATTCATCAAAAAATTTTCATAGCATGCATGTTAGTACAATACAAATTCAAACCAATAAAATGTAACCGAGTTACGACAAAGTGTATATAAAATGCTGAAAAAATGAGTTGAAATTGAGTTTGATACACACGAAACTCCTCAAACATAAATTGGAAAAACAAAATTTTACTAATTTAACCAGTAAAAAAAAATTTAACTATTAATCAGCAAAAAGTTATTGGAATTTCATTTCACTGGTTAATGGTAAAATAATCCTAGTAAAAAATATCTATCTTGCAATTTTTTTTTCATTTAACATGCATGTCATGTCAATTTTATCCAACTGCAACGAATTCTAAGGGTGGAACATTTCAACCAATACAAATTCAAATCAATAAAATGTAACACAGTTATGACAAAGTCTATATGAAAATGCTGATACAAAATTTATTGAAATTGAGTTCGATATACAAAAAACTTTTCAAACATTAATTGAAAAAACAAAATTTTACAAATTTTACCAGTCGATAAAAATTTACCTATTAAACAGCACCCTATATGGGCGCCCATGGTGAGGCTTACGGGAACTCTTCTCTGTCCTATTCATAAGTTTCGAGGTGGTTAAAGACCTCTAAAGAGGGCGGAGGGTTCAAGATGAACAACGCTCTAGGCGACTGTCAAACCAGCAAAACCGACAACAATGTGGCTTGTGTTCCTCAATTGTTAGACTTTGACCCTCGATTGACTATCAAGATGGTTGCAAATGAACTGAACATGTCGTCTACTGCTGTGTTTCGCATTACTCAACATTTAGTGATGAGAAAAGTGTGAGGCAAGTTTGTGCCGAAGCACCGTGCCATAATGAGCTGCGAGTCCACGAGTATTTGTCCAAACCCCAAGTGAAAATGCTGTCCCAGCCCCCTACAGTCTGACAACCTCCTCGGATTAAGGTAGGCCTGAAATGAACCCATTTTTCATCCCTAGAAGAGATCCAATCAGCTATGAAGAAGACCTTATGGGGAATTCCCCAAAAATGCCTTTCAGGGCACTTACCAGTCATGGCAGAAGCCGAAGGACATTACTTTGAAGAATTTTAAATGTTTGTGCAAATCTGTTCAATAAATTACTTTTAAAAAAAATTGCGTTACTTTTGAAATAGACCCTGTATATATTCGTAGTGGAATACACAGAGAAAAGTATTTTAGTTGAATATAAATTTTTGAAATAAATACCCAGGTAAATACCCACTTTAGGTATTTACCCGGGTATATACCCTGGGTATTTACCCCTAAAAATAAATACCCAGGTATTTTACATCACTATTCTGAGGTGACGATATTTGGTAACCTTAGGACCTTTAAAAACTGAAACAAATCCAAAACCACGTTTAAGCGATTTTTGGATGCAATTTTAAATGATGTTAGGTATTTGGGGCATTTTCTGGAAATTTAGCAAAACTGAAGATCTGAACACAAAATTAGAGATGCTCCGTAATTTTATTGGCACAGCGAAGGGGGGGGGGGGCATCTGGAGTAGTAGCATTTTTGACGACTTATTTTCAGTTGCTGTACACAAACTTTAACCTTAAAGTTAATTTTAAGTCAAAAATATGTACTTTTCTTTGGTTTTTTTTATTATATTTTCCCCAATGGGAGGGGTTTAAACCCCCAAAACCCTCCCCTTGGACACAACCCTGGACAAAGTGTATATGAAATGCTGATACAAAATGTATTGAAATTGAGTTTGATGTACACAAAACTTCTGTAACGTAAAAAGGAAAAAGAAAATTTTACTAATTTAACCAGTCGAAAAAAATTTACTTATTAAACAGCAAAAAGTTACTGGAAATTTCATTGCATTGGTTGACGCTAAAAGAATTCCAACAAAAAATATCTAACTTTCAAAATGTTTTCATTTAACATCAGGGAAGAGAGTGGTCAGAGAGCAAAAAGCAGGAAATCCCAAAGAATTTCGTAAAAGGCATGACAATCCAAAAAAATTTCATAAAAGTGCAATTGAAAACCGCATCAAAATAAAACCTAAAAGCCATGATATTTAAAAATTCAACAAAAGTGGCTAATTTACCGGTTTTTAAAGTAATACGTTTTTAATTAAGCATAAGTAATAATTTTGTACAATTTGCTGGATTGTACCATTTTTTGCCACATTGTTTATTCCTAAATACAGTAGAAGACCGTTATAAACGCCGACCTATATAACGCAATTCCTCTATAAAATGCACAACTTTGTAAACAATATGTTTTGAAGTTTAAAAAATCCCTCTGTTTTGCTTTGCAAGCACTAAAATTGTAAGGAAAATCAAATTTTGAAATAGTTTCTCATCTTTCCATCTTAATTCAAAGCTTTTAAGAGAAAATTAGTACTTACAGTAAATAGAAAATACCAGATGGCTCTTGAAAATGCAGTTTTTATGCAAACCATGAACCAAACAGAAGTGCAGGATGATGCACTTTCTTTTGATTGTGAAACATATTTATTTTGTGAATAACTAATTGTGATATTGGTGCTTTAATACTCATTCTGAAGTGCTAATATATGATATATTCTGAATATTAGTTTCAAAATTTGTGAAATGATCTATATAACGCAAAAATCTGTATAACGCAAAAGCTCTGGTCCCAAGGTGTGTGTTATAACGGTCTTCTACTGTAAATCACGGTCGGCCATGTTTATTTACTTACAGGGGCGAAGCGCTAAGTACGAAGTTACAATTCTTAGTTTTGTATTATTTTGATGCAGTTAATGCTGCTCATGATTACTTTTGGTTTTCACATTTAAAATAAAGGGTGTCCCAAAATTAACGCAAGATTTGAATTTGCCACAATTTTTGCTGTGAATTGTTGGCAGCCATGGAAAAAGAACAGTTTGACAGCTGGGAGTTTAGGGTTAGTAAAAATGGAGTATTATGCTATTATACAGCCAGCGAAACAATTCAATCACTGCATGAGGAATTTCTTGTTCGTGTACTCTCTCGTTTCGGTGATATGAATTATACCCTAGATCGTGTGATTTTACATCATTAGATTTCTCCCTATGGGGTTATTTGAAGTCAAACGTCTATGTCAGCAATCCCACAACCACCTGCACATTACCTAATTGCGATATCGAGCGCCAATAACAGTAAACTGCTTGACCCGCCCAAACTTTCATTATTTTTCAAACAATTGTTCGATAATGAAAACGCATTACAGAATCGAAAACGCTCCATTTGTAATAACCCTAGACCCTCAGCTGCCAAATTGTTCTTTTTTCAAGATTGCCCACAATTTATTGCAAAATTGGTGGCAAATTCAAATCTTGCATTAATTTTGGGACACCCTTTATAACAAATGCAAATAATGTAGACTATAAAATTTTTGCATACCCATGGTAATATTGACTTAAATAATGCATTTTGAGGTTCGCGTAGGCTTAGCTGTATTATATTTAGAGCTTATAGTAAATGTTCCAATTTGTGAACTAATGATTTTAAAAGAGGTTTTTGATGATCAACTTAAGTACATGAAATACAACTTGTTCGATATTCCATGTTTACTTTTAATGAAGATTGAGGGTTTTTCGTTTGAAAATAAGTTTTAATCTGAACTTATCTTGCGGCTAGGTTCGAGTAGATTAGAATGCTACTTTGCGACCTGCCTACGTCACAACCGATCACATGAGCGAGAATCTCGATCTCGCAAGCTGACGAGCTTGGAATGACTGCCCAGATCACTGGGTGCCGCAGGAGGAGGTGAGAGGCGTGGCAAAGTGTCCATGGTAATAATAATATGTACATAAAACTAGAGTAGGATGCCGCGAGAAAATTCTAATTCTTCAAAAGGTGCTGCAAATCGTTAAAGTTTGGGAATCCTGCGTTAGAAGGCACCAGGCGATGGCGTGGTGTTCAGAAGGAGTCAGGGGTTCCGAAACCCTTACTCAAGAAAAGAACGCGTCTTGGGAAAGCGAAGTTATTTTAACAAAAAGAAAAGCAAATAATGTTGGGGGAAAATTCGATTCTTTCAAAAAGAAATCTTTAAATTAAAAATATTTCACAGATGCAGTTTATTGCTTTGCAACTTAAGTTCCCCTCTCTTTCTTTCCACCCCCCCCCCTTCTTTTTCCCTAGTCAGTCTGAAAAGAACGGTCTTCAAAATTTTTCTCTCCTTAACTCTCATCCCCTGCAAGAAATTGAAAATAAGTTTTAGTAGTTCGATTGGAGTAATAATGGAAATTGATGTCCTAAAAATGCATTTATTCAGGCGCTTTTCGACCATCAATTTCCAAACATTTCTGGAGGAAGGTCCCTGGATCAACATCCTTTCACTAAGGTAACAACCCTTTATTTTTAAATAATTTAAAAAAAGCAAAAGTAATTGGTCATATTTACATACGATTTCCTACCCAAACCAATAAATCAAATTTATTTTACAATTCCAATACAAGAATTACCCCAAACTAAACAACCAATTGTAAAATAAACACTGATTTTAAATATTATGCGACAAAGTATTTAATGCCTAACTAATTATATACAATATCTTAATTTTTATTCACCATTTGAAGTCTGTGCCTGCTATAAACTACTAGCTAACCTAACTGACAACCCACCTTTCGTGTTAGTCAAATTAGTGTTTAGCTCAGGATCCGGTGGGTTAACCCTGAGCTAAACACTAATTTGACTAACACGAAATTAATCTTTGAAACCAAACCTAGTGAGTTACAATAGGTAGTAGTTTATAGGATTTTAATTTTGAAAAACTTTGGAGGAAAATCCCTAACCTCTAATTACTTCGAAAAATCTCCAAAGATAACCTGAAATTGAGTTTTATCTTTCAGGAGAGGATTCTCTCTTCCTTTCCAAAAATTACCTAATGTTGTGGAAAAATCAGAATTGCTTTTGAAAAGAACATTAAAATAAAAAATTTCAAAAGTTGCTGACTATTCATTAGGTAATCATGCTAACGTTATCAAAACCGCTAACGTTTCCAAATATGGTCCGCAATCACGTTTTTCACAACTTCAATTATGAAAAAAAATTGGACGACGCTCCGACTGCTCTCGTATGAAATCTGAAAATGAAAAACCTACAATTTTGAAAAGTGGAGAGGGTTTAAATCCCACCACCTAGTATCACTGAATATCTCTTAAAAACTTCGACTTCGTTTTTTAAGACTTCAATTTCAAATTTGTTTTTGGGCCGAAAACCAAAACCGCACTATCCATAACATCATCAAAGTTAGTCCGAAACTGCGTTTATTAAACTTCAATTTCGAAAAATTGAACAGAGGGGTGATGGATTTCTCTCTCTTTTTTTTTTTTTAAAGAATTGAATTGGGCAAGCAATTTAAAGAAGTCTCGTTCCTTTCATTACCCTAGTGTCAACGAATAGTTCATAATAGCATTTTTAAAATTTTAATTTCTAAAAATTTTCGCAGAAAGCCCCCGAATTTTCCCTCACCGTAGCATTACCAGAATCTGTCTAAACCTGCGTTCTTTGCACTACAATATTTTGGACTAATTCCCCCCCCCCCGCCCAAGAGTTTTTTTTAATAGTGCACTCCTTTTTTTTTTTTGGTTGCGCCACTGGGTGACAGTGTGAAGTCCTTGCCCCACTTCGAAAAGAATGAAAAGATCATGGCATTGTTGCCCCCCCCCCCCCCAAGAAAAATGGAAATTGCAAAAAGGGGAAAGGGGGAGGAGGAGCTGATCTTGGTTTTGGGCCCCCTCTAAAATAAAAACATATATACGCCACCGATTCTAATAGCTCAGTATGCCGATGATACATGTTTCATCTCAAAAAATTATGGCCAATCGTTTGTCGCCCAATTAGCACTCTAAAAACAGAAGTTCAAAATCAACAAATGGTTCAATAGATGGAGAATACAGATTAATGCTAGCAAAACTACCGTCATCTTTTCGCTAGAAGAGTCCCCCTTCGCTCCCCACCCAAGCTCAGCTTAAGACTTATTTTCAAACCAAAAACCCTCAATCTTCATTAAAAGTAAACATGGAATATTGAACAAGTTGTATTTCATGTACTTAAGTTGATCATCAAAAACCTCTTTTAAAATCATTAGTTCACAAATTGGAACATTTACTATAAGCTCTAAATATATCTCTAAATATACAGCTAAGCCTACGCGAACTTCAAAATGCATTATTTAAGTCGATATTACCATGGGTATGCAAAAATTTTATAGTCTAAATTATTTGCGTTTCTTATATTTTAAATGTGAAAACTAAAAGTAATCATGAGCAGCATTAACTGCATCAGAACAATACAAAACTAAGGATTGTAACTTCGTACTTACCGCTGCGCCCCGGAAGGTAAATAAACATGGCCGACAGTAAGTAACTTCATTTCACTTCGTTGGTTGAACAGAAGCTCTGATTGGGCTGACGATGAAAGCACCTAATTTTGGTGCTTTATGTTTTGATTCGAACCTAAACGTGACACGCGGTGGTTGATGTGAACACACAGTTGAACCAAACTATGGTTACATCAACAGTGGACTTTCAGTTTGAACCGTATTATGGTTAAAGGTCGAACAGATATTTTTTACAGTGTATATATATATATATATATATATATATATATATATATCAGGACTTTGATTTTTATACATTAAGATGATAAAAAAATTGTGATGCTATGAAATAAAAACGGGAAGTTTTTCAAGTCTTAGAATTTTGTGTTTTTGGTTCAAATTTGCACAACGATAGTACTTCGCTTCAAATATTTAGTTTTACATTACATTTCTGGTATACTTTTGTGTTACTCTAATAGCAGGTTAACTTTCAACCGGTTGATAATTCATTTCAAATGACTTCCAAAAGTATTTCTTTACTTTTGACGATTGTATACAGTTTTTAAAGAAGTTTTATGTCACTAGATCCAATACCGGTATCAAAATATGAATAAAGCAGTTAAAAATGGAGAAATTGTGGGTCGCATTTACCATGGATGACTTAACATACTCTGGACAGTTTATTTATTTATTATTATTATTTTTTTTTTTTTTCAATTTTAAGTATCTCATTAAATTGTTGGTGGTTCTGCTTCACATTATTGCGGTTCAATATTTTTTCCCTTAATAACGTGGATATACAAAGTATTACATTTATTTCTAAATGAATGGTTACGACATTAGTTTATGCATATTAAACATAACAACATTAGTTTATTCATATTAAATGTGCATTTAACGTAAATGTACATTTAATATGAATAAACTTCGTTGCTTGTGGAATGCGAAAAAATTAAATTTGTTTTGCATACCAAAACAAAGCATGTTTAACATAATGAACTCGTAATACAACTGTTAAAACGTGTCTGAAATTAGTTATACAGCAAATGTGCTATAATTCTTTCTCTTAATCGCCATAAAAATAGCTTTCGCAATCTATTCAAAGTTTTCTGTTCGATCACACTAAAGAAACATTAAAAGGAAAGTACTCCTCCCCCCCCCCCCCACAAGTGTTTTTATTTATCAGTTTTTGCTAACATTTTGTCTTATAAAGCAACATTGCTACATGTTTCGATGCTGCAGATTCCATTGCAATTTTATATCTTGTTCAGTTTTCGTGCTTTTACCTTTCTCCTAACATTAAAGTTTAAAGCAATTTTAGTTATGTTTTAATTGTCAGTCTCTTCATCAATTCGAGAAGGTCTAGTTATCAATTGGGGGGGGGGGATAGGGAAGTGGGGAAGTTTTGTTGTAATTGTTAAAATTGTCGAAAAACAGCATTGCTAATAAATAGCCAATGTCGAGTATTGGCAACGCGCATTTCAAGGGTTACAAACAGGTATAATTTGTAATTGTTCCAAAAGCATATTTCACCACACTGGAATTTGGAAATTTTCCTCAAAAATATAATCAAGCATATTTTCCACTCTTTATATTTAAAATAAAAAATTAGCACCTTGGGAAAAACTTTTTTTTTTAACGAAATGTTGAACACTTCGAAATGTTAAAAATAAAAACACACCTCCAGACACTCCCGTTTATAGCAAAGCCATATGTCGCAAATTTATGTAACGTAGGATAGCTTCATTTGTCTTTCACATTTTGCTGTGTATTATTTAACCTTTTATTCCGAATTTACGGCTATAACGAAATTGTCTTCTTCGTCCCTTCGACTTCGCTGTAAGTGGGCACTTACCCTGTGCAACATATTTCTTCTTTTCCTGACATTCTCCATTTCAGTGTCTTCGTGGTGAGATGTTTGGTTCTTCTATTAGGTTTAGAAAGGGCAAAAACCTTTATGTATGCTATAATACAGTGAAAAGTTTTTTTTACAGAAAAATAGTATGCCGAAAAATAATACCAAAAAGTATATCTATATATATATAAATGAATGTTTGTCTGTATGTCAATCCATGAACTCAAACTACCCGGCAGATTTGGCTGAAACTTTCACCGTTTGTTATTTTTGGTTGTGGGAATGTTTATAGACCAGTTCGAAAAAAATCCGATCGATAGTTCCTTTTTTATTCCAATTTAAGTCACAATCCATTGGATAAATACGAATAAAAATTATCGACTGCAGAAATTAATTCGCGTGAAAGATCTCATTGATAAGAAGTTAGCTGTTGCCATTTTTCTTGAGTTTGAACAAATAAATTCTTTCTTTATTGTTTTATGGCTTTTCATGCAAACGGGGGGATTTAAAACTTTTTCTATTTGATATTTTTAGCGATTGATTGATCTTGCAAACTGTCGTGAGTACAAAAATTTGAGTATAGTCACGGCTTCACTGGATACCTGGACCGATTATTATGAAAATTGCTATATATATATGTATTTTTTCCACGGAGAAGGTGCATAATATGCTCATTGAAGCCACTCGCCACCAGGTGGCACTGCAGAGTAGCATACTTCTGCCCCCCCGTTCAAACCGATTGTCATGAGAAATCAGTATAATGATGGTATTTTTTTGTTGGCGTAGCAACGCGCGTCGGGTACAGCTAGTTATAGAATAAAGAACATAGTTTTCTGGAAGTTGGAAATAAATTTCCGAAATAAAGATCTAAACGAAGTTTTTGAATTTTGATTTGCTCCTCTAAAATGAAATTCCTCTAAAAAAATGTCATGGAGCAGTAACCTCTTTTGCTGCATCTGTGGCACGCGGAACCCCTTAAAAAAAATAATAAAAAAAACAAAGGTTATTGTTAGGTTCTTACCAGGCAGCCTGGGCGCTGCTTCCATCCTGACGATCCCTTCTTCATCGGGTCCTCCGGAAAGCGATTCGGCTGCGGCTGTAGGGTCGGCAGTCGGGGCGGACGCGGGGGGGCGCACAAATAGGCCCCCAGGCCCAGGGGGCCCCTCAGGGTCCCGGATGTCGGGATGTAGCAGGGACCGGACGCATCGGACGAACTGCTGACCAGTCGGGAGCGGCGGCGTGGTTGTGAACGGGACCGCGCGTTCGTGCTGCACTGCTATTGGGAGAGAAAAAAAGGGTAGCTTGTAATGAGCGGGGAAAGCATTTTTGTAGAGAACAAGAACTTATATTGCATTAAAAATTCAATAAAAAAAAAAATTGTCGACTTTATTTTAAGATAAATTTTCGCTCGCAAGAACACATATGAAATTAAAATTTTTTCTATATGACATTCGAAACAGGGAGAAGGGGGTAAAAACTATCACAGCTAGTTTCAAGAGCAGAATCAAGAGGGAAAATTGAAATTATTTTTAACAGCCTTTCTGATATGCTAAAATGAATTACAAAGTATTTCAATTTTTTGAGAAATTGTGGATTGGGCAATGAAGTGTGGTTATGGGGATTAATTTTCATATTACCATATATTTCCAATCCAGCTAACCATACATAACAATAAATTAAATAATTTAGAAAAGCAAAATTGGCACTGCGCGAGATCAATCGGGTTATCCCCCTGTTTCACCGAAATCAAAATTTCCTTCCGCCCTTTCACTGGGTTGCTCTCCCCGGTTTGATGACACTGTGTTTCCGAAAATTAAAAATTAAAATGAATAATTAGATAAATATTTATTCTTAGAAAGTATTTCATATACACATTTGATTATTTTACAGTAGTACGAAAACAGATCGTTACATAACTTGGCAGAGCACTGATGCCTTCAGTTCTATTTAGTTCCACTAGACTACGCAGTATTTTGTAGCTTTTTATCGGAGGAAGTTTAGTATTTTTCTGTTTAAAAAACTTGGCAAACCCTGCCACTGATTTCTTATCAACACCTCCACAATACCAAAAAGAGAATTAAAGTGGCATATAGTTAAACCTTTCGTAATATTTACTTGCCGGTCTGAAAGTATGATATTTTATTAACCGTTAAAAAAAAGGGAGGAAAAATGAAGTGAAAGACACAAATGACCTAAAAATAAGATACTTTTCTGGCCTGTTTTGTCGACGCAAAGTTCCATTTCTTCATTTTTCACCTAGTTCCCGTCGTTTAAATCTCTAATATCTCGAAAGATAAGATTGAAAAGGGAAAACAAGAGGATAGGAAATTTCGTGTCGGCGAAAAGTAGTTTGGTTGGTTCTATTGAAGAGCCTATAAATAGGCTATACTGCGCCAAGCGATGGTTTTTGAAGATACAAGTGAGTGGGGGGGAAAAAAACCAAAAGTGTCAAATTACGCGAACTATAAAGGACACAAAACTTCTGGAATTTAGAAGAAAATTTTCGAAACAAACGGCGAAGTTTTGAATTTTGAAATAGAAGCCAAAATAATCAACTGTTAACGAATTTTGAAAAGCAAAAAACACATACACAAGAAAACAAAGAGCAGACAAAGACAATAACTGAGGGACAAAAAGTAAATTAAAGACAAAAAGCCAATCTCCTGAAGGAAGGGGAACAATTGGGGATGAGGAGTGTCCCCCAGAAGTTCCTTCAAAGATCGATGAAACTGATAAAAAAATATTGAAACGGATATGATTGAAATTCAAACAATAGGGAAGTTTTCGATTTTTCAATTTTATTTTTATATGATAGAGTAACATGTATGAACATCACCAGGTGAAAAAATATTTTGCGATACGATAAGTAGTTTTTTTTAAATTAATTTTTAAAGTTCAAGCGCTTGTGACGTCAAATGGCATAGGAAGTGACGTCATGCGCTCTTCCGATAGGGAGAGAAACCGAAGGACGTGCATTCGACTTCGAAGGCGAAACGTAAAAGGCTTATCTCCTCGCATTTAACTCCTCGCGTTTCTAGAACATTAAACCTCTCATCTTCTCGGAAATATTCGAATATCATCATTGATGTTACCTGAGAAAGATTATTTAGATTGTGCCTTAACGAATCCATCCTCCATATCTGTGTTCAAAAGGATTATATTGAATTTCTAAAAAAT